>NC_079498.1:18349877-18649877 GCF_030052815.1 Hevea brasiliensis
ATGAAATTGTTGGGATCGATAATTAGTCTTTCTTCTTTCATATATATGAAGGAAAGCTAAGTTTTTCTTTACAATTTGCCTAGTCTTTATGTATATTTCTTTGACTCATGGCAATAAACTACTCAAATCTAACTACCCAAGCCATGTCCTTTTTTACTTGTTGAAGGGTTGGTCTATTTCACATAAAATAATTTATACATATATAATAATTTTAATAAAATTATTTTTTTAAGAAATATATTTTTATTATTTAATTATAATATTAAAGTAATAATATGTATTTAGTTTATATATATATAAATATTTTTTACATTTTAATAAAATTATCAAAATTTAAAAAATAATTTAATTTACTAAGTCATTTCTCCTACAAAATAATTGGTTTTTCCTTTCATCATAACAATATTTTTCGTTAGTAAATTTTTTAATTGCCTCGAATGATAAAAAATATAAAAAAATATTTCCTTAGAAATATTTTTTACAAAACAAATGAAATTTTAAATTTAAAAATAAATGATTGGTGAAATTTATTCAGATTTCTCTTACCTAAATCTATCATATCATAAATTTAAAATATAATTACTTATACTCATATATTTAATATATTCATATATTTAATAAATAAATTTTATAATATATATTGTGCCTTGGATACGGATTCTAATTAAGAATTTTCCAAGTCATTCTATATAGACTCACGGCTCAAACCAACCACCCGAGTAAAGCCTACCCATATGGACGGTACACACGCTACTCAAACCCAACAAAAGCCTACCCAAGTGGAGTCTATCCAAGTGCTATTTCTAGGACGCTTTCTGTAGTTCAAGTCCAGGAAGAGGTTCACTGATGGCAGGCTCGATGGATCTGAATATAAGCATCCTCTGCTGGGAGCAGAGAAGCCAGCGGTTTCAAACATTAATGAATAAAGGACTGGAAACTTCCATACAGCCTAATAGGACAGATTACATTATGGATCCTGCCCTGCTTGAAGCTGCAGTTGAAGCCAATGCTGACAAGTTCATTGATGCTATGGAACGAATTTCAGCAGAGAAAAAGGTATCCCTGCCAACCATCTTCAATCAACTAGACCCGTCAGGAAATTCTTTGCTTCATATTGCCACAAGTTCAAGGAATGAAGAGATTGCCCAACTCATTGCGTATCACTTTCCTTCGCATATTTCGAAGAGGAATATCAAAGGCGATACTGCTCTGCACATTGCTGCTAGAGGTGGAATGCTTAATACTATTGAAATTCTTGTTTGCCGTGGAAAAGATTTCCCTGGCACAGATACTACTTCAGCTTCCTCTTCTTTCACTTCTGAAAATGATTTCGCAGAAAGTACAGGTGATGATAGATTATTAAGGATAAAAAATGTGCACGGAAACACTGCTTTGCATGAGGGTGTGATGAATCGCCACCTTGATGTGGCTCAATTCCTGATTTCTGCAGATGAAGAAGTGTGGTATTATCAGAACAAGGAAGGTTGGTCTCCGCTCTATATGGCAGTCAAAATAGGTGATTTTGACATTTTTCGATTACTGTTGAAAGCTCCATTAAGCCATTATGATTCACACAAGAAGCTTGGAGGAAACCCCCCAGCTCATGCTACTATTATTGAAGACAAAATAGGTACCTACTTGCGTCTGTCAATCTTCTTTAATTCACGCTAATTCCATTTAATAGTCCCTCAAATTTCAGATATGTTAAAGGAGATGGCTGAGGTGAATCCTGAACTTGTCCAATTAAAAGATGGAAGAGGACGAACTGTGCTTCATTGGGCGGCACACAGAGGTAACGTTGATGCAGTTCGGTTCCTCTCAAGCAAATTTTGTGGTGGCCTGTTTGAAATGGATAATAAGGGGTTCTTTCCTATTCACATTGCAAGCGAGGAAGGGCGTGTTGAGGTAATAAAGGAGTTGCTTGAGCAGTGGCCCCATCAAAGAGAGTTGTTCAACAGAGAAGGTCAGAATATTCTTCATGTTGCTGCTAAGAGTGGAAAAGATAACGTGGTGAGATTCATTTCGGAAACTCCTACACTGGAGAAGCTTTTGAATGAGAAAGACAGAAATGGAAACACTCCTTTACATTTGGCAGCAATGAACTCTCATCCAGCAGTTGTGCTTACTTTAACATGGCAAAAGAAAATAAACATAAAGCTTCTGAACAATGAAAGCAAACCGGTTTATGATGTAAGTCCCAAGCTTACCGGCGGTCGCAGGAGAGTTGAATACGTATGAACTCTATATACACCCCTGCCTATATTTATTTATTTATTTATTTGATTTATCATCTTATTAAAAATATATTTTTTTTATAATATTCAAACACTTTTTAAATAATTTATATTGTTCATTATTATACTTTTTAATTTTAATATTTTTTTAATGAGAGATATGTGATGGAAAAAAATATATAAAGTGAGAGTGAATTTATATATTAAACCTATTAAAATTAATGTCATCCAACCTTCGTGTAATTTTACAAATTTGCTCAAACTTTTAATTTTAACAATATATATTATCTTGGTTTTCCAATTTGGTTTTTATCTTATTTTGGTCAATCAAAATTAATCAAGAATGAAACAGAAGATAATATTATATCACTCATTTGGATGAAAGTAATTTAATTAAGATATGGGAAAGATCTTACAACTGTTAACTATTTTATAAACTGTAAGCAAATTATAAAATCTAGATAAATAATCAAAATTAAAATATTAAAAAAATAAAAAAAATCAAATGTTTAGAATTCTTAAAGCCATTAAGCCCATTAGAATTAGAGTAAAGATCATTTGCCCATCGTAGATACCATATTAAAGTGATGTTGCCATTGGACTAATAGCAAATTTGTTTTTCCTAAGATAGTTAAATGCACACACAAATGGTTCAGTGATAAAATCATAGTAATTTTATCAAAGCATGCTAATTCATATGCCGTAATTTTTTTATAGCAACGGGTATAATTTTAGAGTAACAATTGATATAACCTTGTAATAGATATAATTCTATAACTTATATAAAGTTTTAGTAGTATTTGATATAATTTTTTAATGGCAGCTTTTATAATTGTATCATTACATTATTTTTTAAATTGATTAACATGTTATGTAGTATTTCTTAATAGCAGATCATATAATTTAGTAACAGCAATAGATATAATTTTATAGTAGCAACTGATATAAGTTATATCATGTGGTGATTTAGTAACTAATATAATTTTGTATCTTATTTAATTCTTTAATAGTGTATGATATAATTTTTTCATATTAGCTATTATAATTTTGTTTAGCTAATTATATCAAATACATATATAATTTTGTATTTGATATAATGTTTTAATAACACCTGAAACAGTTTTGTAATAGCTGCATATATAATTTTATATTTGATATAATTTTTTTTATAATAGCTCGTATAATTTTTTTAGGTTGACTAATATAATACACAGTGATTTTTTAAAAGTAGTTTATATAATTTTGTATTTAATATAATTTTTTAAAATTAGCTAATATAATTTTTATTATTATCTAATATAATTTTATATTTTGTAAAAGATATAAAAATATATGTTATTTAATTTTAAATTTTAAAATAAATAAATCAATAAATTATTTCCTTAACATGACACATGCATGGTGATTTTGGGAGGATACTTATTAATCTAAGTGTCACGCTTTTATAAGTAACTTTTTGTTAGCAATTATATAATGATTCTTATTAAACTAAATGTCACACTTTTATAAGTTATTTTTTGGCCACATGGCGATTTATGATAGCCACCTGAAGGATTTTATCATCTAATTCCTTTGCAGTCTTTGACAAATGGTGCTTTGTTTTCTGCTGGTGCTCGCCCAAATTTTGATCTAAATTTTAACGAGCGAAATTCCAACAAGAGATATTCAATTAGAGTTGAAGAGATTAAAGAGTTGGTTGGCATTGTATTACTGCTGGAAACGCTTGTGGCCACCGTAACCTTTACTGCTGTATTCTCCATCCCTGGTGGATATAATAGCTCTAACAATCCAGACAAAGGAATGGCAACTATTTTAAATAAGCCTATGTTTCAATTCTCTGTGATGTGCAACGCCACTGCTTTTTATAGTTCCATCATCAGTATTTTCTCCATCCTCGTTGGTATAGTGTTAATTGATGTCTATTTTGCGGTATATTTCTATTTCCTTTCCCTACATCTATTAGGCTTAGCTCTTGCGATGATGTCCCTGGCATTCATGGCTGCAATACAAGCAGGACTAAGCCAAGTTTCTTGGCTAGCCTCCTATGCTCTCATCATGGGAATCATCTCTCTTATCATTCCATTGTCGATAATCACAATATTTTCATTATCATTTTCATGCAATAAGCCGCATTTTATGCGATATATCATCTACTACCTCAGTCGTGCAGCTGTTCCACTAGTAAAAATTTCCTCACTACATGGAAGAACAGAAGAATCTGAGATCAAAGATTTGAAAGAACAAGAAGGGTCACAACAATTGGGAAAAGATGAACAACAACGGTCTCTGCCTCAAAGAGAAAGTAAGCAAGAAGAATTGCAACAGTTAAGAGACGATGGGCATACAACGATATCTTCAGAAAATGGAGAGCAAGAAAGAGTAGTTGCTTAATTTTACCCATTGCTTTTAAGGTCACTAGATTTATCACTCATTTTAAGAAGTGGTTAATTTCAATTTATAAGTTAGTTATTAGAATGTGTTTGGAACAATCTATATGAGAACAAAGGTGATAAGTGTTTTTTTTTTTTTTTTTTACCATCTTTTTTTGCATGGAATAACAATCTCTATGCTATATATATGGTCATTTTGCTTATGAAATAAATTCCATTTCCTTTGCAATTGTATTTTTATTCATAGCATGCATTCAAATATATAGGATTGAAATATGTTTGTTCATTTTTATTAAACACAAACTTGCAACAGGGATCATATGATTTAAAGAATTATTTTCGCTCAAGTACTCTTAACTAGGGATGATCTTTAGAGATGTTTTAAACACTAAGCTAGACTCAGAACAGAAATGGAGTTCAATATAAATGCTTTAGATTCAACCAAACTTGCATCCCCAAAAGGTTTGAGTCCATAAGCTTGGCTTCTAATTATAAGGTCTAGAAAAACTCCAAATGAATATACTTATACAAGAGCTACCTGTCAAATTTCTATTCACTACCTGCCAAATTTGAACATTAATAAAGGCATGCATTATAATCAGGACACCTCTTTTTTGGGAAGGTTCACAGTTGGAGAGCTTCTTGGAACATCCCATATATAATACATTTGAATAGTAGCAGCACCCCACCTTAGAGGCTTTGAGCTTCAAATTCTAGCAAGCAAGCTCGGTCTCTGTTCTTTAATATATATATATATATATATATATATATATATATATATATATATATATATATATATATAAAAGGATCGTGCTTAGTTATGGGTAGTAGCCTAATCCCACTTCGTTTAAGAATTAAGATTATGTTCTATCCAAACAATTAATGTACTCCAATAATTCTTGGACAATTGCATACCAAAATCAAATGAAACATCATTTAGTTGCAGACATAATGTCTTAATATTTAATAATCAAATAATAAAATTATTAAAATTCCATCCTTACAAACATGCACTGCATTCTAAACACTAAAAAGATCTAAGAAATATTTTTTTACAGTGAAGAGCAAGTAACAATTCACATAAATAATTCACTTTGTTCACACATTCATCCTTAAACTTTAACCTTTTAATGTATAAATTATAAAATTATTGTATTTTTGTATATTAAAGGGACTCATATAATTGAATCCACTCAAGTAAAAAGTTTTGAATTACACTATATAAAAATGATTTATCCATAATTAGGCCCAAAATATTAAAAAATAAATAAAAAGTAAGAGAAAGAGACACGTGTCTTCGCTATAACTTCTATTAAAAAAATAAAATAAAATTTCAACCCATTAATAAAAAGGAAAAAAAAAAATACTGAAGTCAAAAACCAAATGGGGAAAATGACAAGCTACTGGTTGGTATCTGATATTCCCTAGCTGTTCAAGTAATTAAGCAAAACAAACTTTTGCTCATTGGAATACTGATGTGGATGGAATGAACAGAAGGCAATGATAATCACACTACTTCACTCCTGGGTCTAATTTTAAAAACATAGACTAGAGTCTTATCTTGCGGCATGGTGTGCAGAGAAGCAAATGCTCAACTGATGTGTTGCAATCTCAACATCCCATTTTTGTGTCAGATTAAAGAGAGAACTAGTATTTCAAACTCTGATAGCAAGCCTTGAAGATAGGAAATAGAATCAGTTGCGAGATCTGTTAAGTCAGTGCACATTGGGAAAAAAGGGGCATCAAAAGCAGTGATAAAATCTTTAGCAATTTTAAAAATTTAGTATATTTTATTAGAATTGAAATAATTAAATTAAATCATGAATTTTTTTTTTAAATCATTAGGCTTATCAAAAATCATGCCTAAAAATAACTAATTATATATGAGGAATCACAAATCAAAGAGAAGTATGTTAATGGACCAACAATTCAAATCCTATTTAAATTCATCAAAGATGAACCAAAGAAAATGTGTATAGAGTCAAATTTTATCTCTCAATTACTGAGAATCCTGGACTTTGACTTGAAATTTGAAAGTATGCCTTACCCGAATATCAATAAGTAACTCATTATTAATTCTAATAGCAATCACATGTACAATGAATGTATTTTAATAAATTTATCATGGTAGAATTTATATAAAATTTATCACAATCAATTATTAAAATAAAATTATATTATAACAACTGCGAGAAATAATAAATGACGTCATTCTTAGTATTTAATGCTGTTGAGATTGATTTTGTTTGTAGCTAGATACCAACTTGTATCGCTAATTTCATGGATAATCACATTAACATGAGTTATGCATATAATCCATGATTTAAGTGTTACTTGGATTGTTGAAAATTACCACTATAATGATTTGAGAAAGAGCACCTTCTTGCACCTAAGAATTGCTTCAATAAGGAAAACCAACCACATGCCGCTTGCTTCTTCAAAAAGAACAGCCTTCTTGTTTCTGTCCCAAAAGTATCAAGTGCACGCCTATTTTCTTTTTATCTTAGACTAACTACTGCATTCAGTTTTTGAAAACCATTTTATACTCAAGTTTCCCATCGACAGCAATTTTCCCTTAAAACAAAAACTGTCTCGCTTTAAAAGCTTCAAGCCTTTTAACTTTCGGGCTTGAGCAACATGGGACTCCAAACCCATTCATAGGTCGTCTTTTTTCTTCACTTTGATTAAATGAAATCAATTTTGTTGGGATTGATATTAGTATTTCTTTTTTTAATATTTACGTCAAAAATATTTTGGTTTTTATACACAGGGAGTTGGAAAATGAGGACACGGACGATTACATAATTCATACTGGCACAAAATAATATATCACCAAGCTAAGTTTTTCTAATTTGCCTATTCTTTTCTTGTCTCATCAAAGTCTTCCTGTATAGATAAAAATTATCCAAGTCAAGTCTACCCAAATCAATTCTTGTTACTTGGATAATCTTTTGGATATAACTTGGGCTATAACTTCTACAAATATTAAAATTTCAACCCATTAATAAAAAAGGCCCAAACACAAAGTCAAAATCCAAACTGGGGAAACTAGCAAGCCACTGGCTGGTATATGATATTCCCTTTCTACAAGCTAGCTGTTCAAGCGATTAAGCAAAACAAACATTTGTTCATTGGATTACTGCTGTGGATGCACTGAACAGAAGGCAATGATAATTATATTGCTTCACTCTTGGAACTGATAATGTTGCAAGCTCAAGATCCCATTTTTGAGTCAGATTAAAGTTAACTGGTATTTCAATCTCTGATAGCAAGCCTTGCAGATAGGAAATTGAATCAGTTGTGAGATATGTAAGTCCATGCTCCAATACAATCTTGATTATGAAGTGCAGATTGGGGAAAAAGGGGGCATCAAAAGCAGTGATAAAATACAAACAGAAGTTCAAAAGAATTCAACATTTTACTATTCCTTGATGTTAAATAAACTTTAAAATATTCAAATCCACCGTTGCCACTTGCATAAGAGCCAAGCCCAAACCCATCTTCACCTCCGCACAGGCACACATCACACACACACACACACTCTCCTTTTGCTAGAAAACCCAATACTTTCTTCAACAAACCATGTCTATGACACAAACCCCCCACACCTTTCAACCATGCTTCCTGTCTCCACTCAAAACCACAACCTCCTCCGAATGCGCCCACTCAAAACGCCCAACTCTTACTATTACTGCCTGTTCTTCCCCCACCAAGCTACTCTCTGGCCGGAAGCTACGCGTCGCCGTCGTTGGAGGCGGCCCAGCTGGCTCCTCCGCTGCGGAAGCCCTCGCCTCTGGTGGAATCGAAACTTTTCTCTTCGAGCGCAGCACTTCCACAGCCAAGCCCTGTGGCGGAGCCATTCCTCTCTGCATGCTCGACGAATTCTCCATCCCTCTCCACCTCATCGACCGCCATGTCACTCGCATGAAAATCATTTCCCCTTCTAATCTCACTGTTGATTTTGGCTCCAAAACCCTCAAACCTCACGAGTCCATCCCCATGCTCCGCCGTGAAGTACTGGACTCCTTCCTCCGCTCTCGTGCCCAATCAAGTGGCTCTCATTTGATTCCCGCCCTTGTCACGCATCTCGAGGTCCCTTCCTCATCAACCGAGCCTTACATCATCCACCACACAAGCAACAACACCAAACGCACCCTAGCCGTCGATGTGATCATCGGAGCGGACGGAGCCAACAGCAGAGTCGCCAAATCGATAAAAGCTGGAAATTACACTTGTGCCATCGCTTTCCAAGAGAGAATTAGATTACCCGAAGAGAAAATGGAATACTACCAAAATCTCGCAGAGATGTACGTAGGAAATGACGTGTCACCCGATTTCTACGCGTGGGTATTCCCCAAATGCGACCACGTGGCAGTGGGCACTGGTACAGTGTGCGCGAAACCAGACATTAAAGTATACCAGAGAGGGATCAGAGAAAGGGTAAGCCACAAGATCAATGGGGGGAAAGTGATCAAAGTGGAGGCACACCCAATACCGGAGCACCCACGTCCGACGAGGGTACGGGGGAGAGTAGCGCTGGTGGGGGATGCGGCGGGATACGTGACAAAGTGCTCTGGCGAAGGGATATACTTCGCGGCGAAGTCAGGAAGAATGTGCGGAGAGGCGATAGTGAAGGCTTCTGAGGGAGGGGAGAAGATGGTAAGCGAAGAAGATTTAAAAAGAGAGTATTTGAGAGAGTGGGATAGGAAGTTCATGAAAACATTCAGATTCTTGGACTTGCTGCAGAGAGTGTTTTATGGTAGTAATGCAGCGAGAGAAGCATTGGTAGAGCTATGTGGAGATGAGTATGTGCAGAGAATGACATTTGATAGCTATTTGTATAAGAAATTGGCTAATGGGGATAGATGGGAAGATGTGAAGATGGTTTTGAATACTATTGGGAGCTTGGTGAGGTGTAAGATTGTGGAGAGGGAGATGGAGGCCTTGAAGGTTTAATTAGGCTTCAAAATTGCATCATCTGCCAATAGCATTGGCTGTCTCGTTCGTCACTTGGTAGTGTAAATTGTGACATTATGGCAATGTGAAATGCTTATTGTGAATAAACTGAATTAGAGTGCCTGCGTAAACTGAATTATTGTTATTTCTGTTTTAGTGATTTAAACGTAAATGATTGAAAATTAGAGTGAGTTATAGGCAGAAGCACTCTGTGAAGATTGAACGTTAGTTTGTGCTTGTAAGTTGGGAAGGTCATCGGTCACCATAGGTCTAGTCTGGGTCTCTCGTCGGCAGTGATGGTGGTTGGCCGGAGCAAAAATGGGGGGAAGAAAGAGAGTTAACGAGAGGGAGAGAAAAAAAAGGGGGGAAATGTTGTTTTGAAATTTCATTTTTTTTAAAAACCCTGCCGCTGAAACACGCTGCCCAAAGTTTTGCAGCAAGTTGTCATTTCATTCAACTTTTCTTTTATATATATACACACTCTTAACTTTTCAATATATAGTATTTTATTTATTAAAATCCCTCTATTAAATTAATTAATAAATTATTTTACTTTGTAATAAATTATCTAAATCAATTATATAAAATATTATCAATATTTATAAAAGAAATTTTATTAAAAAAAAAATATCAGGGTATTACAATGTAGAAAAACAGAGGGGCCAATGAAAATTAGCCCAGCATGCAACAGAACAACACAAAAGGTAAGTCATCCTCCAAGAGCACAGCTATTTTGTGGAGGGTAACAAAGTTGTGTATATCCAAAATAAACCTCTCCTTGGTTAGTGGCAGAGCTAGGATGTAATCTTAAAGAGGGGCCAAAGGAACACTTCTTTTTCCTCGCACATTTCGCAAATTATTTATTATTGTACTTTAATAATATAATTTAATATGCATTTTTCTATATTTTATATTTCATAATCATATTATAAATTTTTGTTAATGATAAAATTTTTAATTAGTTAAAATTTTATTTTAACGATTAATAAGTAAATAAGTTCATTAATATATTTTTCTAATAAGTAAATAGCCCCCTCCCTCCGCCACTTTCCTTGCTGCCACTGGATTTGCTAAAAAAGGCCTACATAAGCCTATTTACAACCCCACCCAAAGGCAAAGAGGGAGAATCCAATCTTCAGGCGAGGGCATAAGATTCCCTACTTAGAAGAAGAGGTAAAGGAAAATTGTGGAAACCCAATAAAGAAAAGACATGAGTTCCTAGAAGATGGTACTAACCAATAAAGTTTCTTTCTGATAGACAAAAAGAGGAAAGTATCCAGCTTGCCAACAAATTCAAAATTTATCACAAAAATAAACATTTTAATATGAATTAATGTTAAATAAACTTTAGAAATATTCAATCCACCATTAATTTACCCCTTGCACAAAACACAAACGCATCAATCTCCATCCCTATACTTAGGCTCTATTATTTTAAACAAAAAGTAGTTTTGAATCCACACAAATAAAAAGTTTTTGATTGTTAAAAAAAAAAAAATGAATTACACTAAACAAAAATGTTTTATCCATAATCAGGCTCAAAACAATAAATAAAAATTATGAGAAACAGAAGGATTCATAATCTTTTGGAAACAACTTGGGCTATAACTTCTATTAAGAGTTAAAATTTGAACCCATTACTTAAAAATGGAAAAAGACAAACCCAAATACAAAAGGAAAAAACCAAACTTAGGAAACTGGCAAGCTACAAGTTGGTTTTTGACATTTCCTTTTCTGAACTAGCTATTCAAGTAATTAAGGAAAACAAACTTTTGTACATTGGGTTTTAAGATGAATAACAATCTTATATGGTGCCCCCCCAAATTAAGACATACTATAGAAAAGTCCTAGGTGTAAATAATTTTTTAACTGAAGTCAACTGTGGTTGCCTATGTGTCACGCGGGATTCACTCTTGTATAATAAAAAATGCCACCTACTGTGCTAGCTAGATGGTGCACATTCGTGTTCAAATTCAATTTGAAATTTGGATAAAATTTCTATCAATTTTGAAAATGTTATATTTATGACTCAAAATACTAATTGATTTGGAAGACCTATTTCTAATAATTTGAGTGGGAGAAATATTTTTCGATAGGATAGAAGAATATTTTCTATATAAAGTATAACTAGTATTTTAGCATTACTCCTAAATTAAGTGAGACTCCTAATCAGATTAAGATTAAGAAAATTAACACTATAAATAGAAGAATGGTAAAAATATTATTTAACTTTTCCTAGTAAAAAGGTTATTTAACTTTGCCCATAAATAGGGGTTTTCACCCATTGCAGAGAATGACTTTGCCAATTGCTAAGGATTTCGCTTTGTCTATTGATGAGGGGCTTCTGCCCTTTGCAGTCCTATGGAGAGAAAGAGATTTAGGCCTAAGGTGGAGAAATGACATAAAATCTAAGAGGAAGGAATTCTTGCCCATTGGTGAGGGCTCTTACCCATATAGTTGAAGACACCCTTTGTGGTATAGTAGTTATAGTAGTAAATATATTGAATTATGTCTAGAGAATATTAAAAGGACTAATTAATACATTTATTATGTAGTGTGAGTTATATTAGGTGTAATTGGATTGATGGATAGTATAACTTGAGCTTATAATTGATAATTTATTATTATTATTAGTGGAAGATGACATACCCATGGATGTAGCTCTATGTGAAAGGGATGAACTACGTAAATATTAGTATTTTATATGTTTATTTTGTTTCTTTGCAATTTACACGTTCCCGCAGTTCACAATAGAAAATTTAGCATATTTGCCAAAATTGAAATAATTAGATTAAATCGTAAAAAAAGAATTTTTTAAATCATTATGCCTATCAAAAATCATGCCTGAAAATAACTATTTATGCATGAGGGATCACAATTCAAAGAGAAGTATGTTAACGGGACCAACAATTCAAATCCTATTTAAATTCGTCAAAGATAAACTAAAGAAAATGTGTATATAGTGAAACTTTATTCCTTAATTACTAGGGACAAAAACCAAAATAATGTGATTTCAAAAACATTTTACCAAAATAATGTGAATTTTAAACTATTTACCAAAATAATATAATATAATAGAAACCACCATTTAAAGAAGTGATTTTATGTTTCAGCACTTTAATAAAAAATCGCTATTTGAAATAAAGCTTTTATTATTTTGTGTCAGTGTGGCAGAGCAATATTGCTCTCAAAATCGCCAGTCAAATTAATAATTTTGTGTCTTGACTCATTGTCTGTCACATCAATAGAATTTGACTTTTTTTTACACTAAAACCACCAAATGAAATTGTGGTTTCAAGTGCAATATGTATAGTATGCTAGAATAGACATGTTGCAGAAATGTTGCAGGGAATTTATTCCCTCTTATATGGTATGTTGAATTATTGGCTTCATAGGCCTTTGAATTATTTTAGTTGCTTTAAAAGCCACAAAATGGTCTTAAAAAATGGAAGACTTCTTTTGTATCAAGTAAAACTAGTTTGATTTTTTTTCTTCCTCTTTCATCTTTTTCTTTTTTTTTTTCTCTTTGTATGAAATAATTATTTTGGTGGAACATCAATGGCGTGTTGAACGGAATGCAAAATCAGAAAGAAAGGCAAAAGCAAATTCAATAATCCGACAAATAGATATTCCCAAATCTATCATGGACTAGGAGGCCTCCATGATGTGGCACAGGAGTACACATCAGTCGACATTAGTCTAATTTAATATATGTTCAATTATAATTATATTATTTACGTTATAATATTTTGCTCAATGTCATCTATTTACGGGTTTTTTACCAAATAGGTGTAATAAAAATAAATATATACTAGAAAAGGGCGAATTTCAATTTAATTACCAAAACAGGGTTAATTATGTTAAAATGGAAGAAATGAGTACGAGACGCTAATTATAATAGTGTTTTGAGATCCGGACGCTATTACCAATAGCGTCCAAGTTTTAAAAACAAAAAAAAAAAGTTGGATGCTAATTATAGTAGCATCCAGCTTTTGTTTTTATTTTTTTAATATTTTATTTTAAATAAAATATAAATATTATTTTAATAAATAATATTATATATTATAATATTTTTATTATAATTTTTTTCAAATTAAAATTAAATTAAATTTTAATTAAATAAAAATTAAAATATAAAATATTATTATAATAAAATAATTAAAAAAATTAAATGAAAAGCTAGACGCTACTTATCTTTTTATTTAATTTTTTAATTATTTAATTTTATATTTTAAATAAAATATAAATATTATTTTAATAAATAATATTATAATAATTAATATTGTATATTATAATATTTTTATTATAAAAAATTATTTTTAATTAAAGTTTAATTAAATAAAAAAATTCACATTTTAAATAACATTTAATAATATTTTACATTTTAATTTTTATTTAATTAAAATATAAAATACTATTATAATAAAATAATTAAAAATTAAAACAAAAAGGCCGGATATTTTTTTTAATATTTTATTTTATATTTTACATAAAATATAAATATTATTTTAATAAATAATATTATAATAATTAACATTATATATTATAATATTTTTATTATAAAAATTATTTTTTAATTTAAAATTAAATTAAATTTTAATTAAATAAAAAATTAAAATATAAAATATTATTATAATAAAATAATTAAAAAAATTCAATGAAATGCTAAACACTACTATCCAACTTTTCATTTAATTTTTTAATTATTTAATTTTATACTTTAAATAAAATATAAATATTATTTTAATAAATAATATTATAATATTTTTATTATAAAAAAATTATTTTTAATTAAATTTTAATTGAATAAAAAAATCACATTTTAAATAACATTTAATAACATATTATATTTTAATTAAATAAAAAATTAAAATATAAAATGCTATTATAATAAAATAATTAAAAAATTAAAACAAAAAGGTTGGACATTTTTTTAATATTTTATTTTATATTTTAAATAAAATATAAATATTATTTTAATAAATAATATTATAATAATTCATATAGTATATTATAATATTTTTATTATAAAAAATTATTTTTTTAATTTAGAATTAAATTAAATTTTAATTAAATAATAAATTAAAATATAAAATGTTATTTAAAATGTGAATTTTTTATTTAATTAAAATTTAATTTAATTTTAAATTTAAAAATAATTTTTTATAATAGAAAATTATAATATATAATATTAATTATTATAATATTATTTATTAAAATAATATTTATATTTTATTTAAAATATAAAATAAAATAGTTAAAAAATTAAATAAATAGTAGCATCCAGCTTTTCATTTAATTTTTTATTATAATAATATTTTATATTTTAATTTTTTTATTTAATTAAAATTTAATTTAAAATTAAAAATAATTTTTAATAATAAAAATATTATAATATATATTATTAATTATTATAATATTATTTATTAAAATAATATTTTTATTTTATTTATGTAACACCCCCATTTGCATAGCCTGGTATATTTCACTGTTCCGGTGACCGGTGTCGGTTCGGATAATTAAGGGGATTATAACCACATCTAAGATAACTAAATAAGCCATAAACACAAATAATTAGCAATTGTCAATTAGTTAAGTATAAATAAGAAAAACATAACATAAGAAGTTAAATGAGCCGAGAGTCACAGTGATGGGTGACCTTCTCGGAAACGACTGCGAAGTCGATTTAAACTCAAATTTCGAACCGTAAAATGTGACGCCGCGGTCCTTAGGACCCTTATAAACACAGTGGAAAAGAGAAAATTATGAAAAATAACTGTTAAGCCAGTCAAATAATTAGGTCAGGGAGCCGGAAGAAATATGGAATTAATTGCAAACCAGGATGAACCGGCGAGGGGCAATTTGGTCAATTGACCCCGAGAGCTGACTCCTGACCTAACTGTCAAATAAAATCGGAGAAAAGAAAATTTCGGAATCGAGAATAAAATTAAAGAACTAATAGAAAAAAAAATTAAAAAAAAAAAGAGAGAGAAGATGGAAAAGTCAAAGGTGATGACATCATGCATGATGTCATAAAGGATTAATTTATTTATTTTATTAATTTGAGATTTTTGGTCTTCTAAAAGGGGATAAGACTAAAGAAAATAAAACAAAAAAAAATTAGAAAAGTGTCTTCTTCTTCCCTTGGTTTGCCGCCCCACCTTCTCCCTCTCATCTCCATGGAATTCTTCCATTTAAGCTTACAATTAAGCTTGATTTTCTCCACTTAATCAACATAACTCCCCTAAAAACCTTACTAAAGCTTGCAATCCCAACCTAAAAACAAGAAAGAAAGAGGAAAGGAAGAGAGAAATTGAAGAATTGACATTTAAATTGAGGTTAGTATGTTAACTCCTTATTTTTCCATTTAAATGCATGATTAATGGTTGAAATGAGCTTAGGATTAAGGAAATGAAATAAAAATATGGGGAAGGACCATTGCTGAAATTTTGGTCTGGTTGAAGGGAGTATGAATTGCATGAATTTAATGAGTTTGAATGAGTGTAGAAACCTTAACTAGTTGAATGATTAGCATTAAAACCATTAATGTAGTTAAATACAATGAATTAATGAGATTAGGGTTTGAATGTTAGGGTTTGTGAACCAAATTTTGGAGAAATGCATAAATAATATCTTTGACCAATTGTGGACTGAAAAATGGTCAATAATGACCAAAGGAAATGTATGGGAATTGTTAGAATGGAAGACAAATTCGTAGGTCAACTGGTCATGCTGCTGGCAGCATGACCAAACCTACTTTGAAGGACCAAAACGGGAATTTTACAAGCCCAATTGATATGCCACCAATTGGAGATGAAAATAGACATAAAATAGCACAATTTTCATCAAGGAACCATGGCCAAAAACTGACCAAAACTTGGTGAACCAATTGACCAAAGTGAAATGAGAGCAGGCTGCCACTGCACCAAACTGACCAAATGAACAGTAACTGTTCATTTGGTCATAACTCGAGCTAAACAGGTCAAATTGACCTGAAATTTTTCCAGCAATTAGATAAGATATAGACCTAAAACTTTCATGAAGAACACAAACCCAAATTAGGCCATTAACCCATTCAAATTATTGAGCAAAGTTGAGTTACCAAACCTACAACTCTGCAAAATTGCCGTTGAGCAGTAAAGTTCCAATGGCTATAACTCTTTCTACAAAACTCCGATTGAGGTGATCCAAAAATGAGAATACACTTAAGACAATAAGGAACATTTTCTATGAAGGAAGTTTTGTCAAATTCCAACAGTAGATTGACCAATGGAACAGTGCAACTTCGGAGCACCAAAACTGAAAATTGGCAATTTTGCCAAAATAACCTAAATTTTGAGAAAATGACCAAAACCAACAAGTTTAGTGACCAAAATGTGGTATGTGGGTGAAGTTGGAATTCCCATACCTATTAAGCCTTAGAAAGTCAATAATTTGACTTGAATAGTATAGTGAATAGTAACTCGAAACACAAAATTTCGAGAACGTCGAATTTAACACGTTAGAGCTAGGTAAATGTGAAGCTAAATTTATTTTGGATTTATTTTAAGTTCTAGTACTGAAACATTGTAAAATTGTGTGTTTCAGTTGAAAAGAATATCGGGAAGGAACCCGAGGAACCGAGTCGAGGCTAAGGGATGACTCGTTTGAGGTTTGTGCACAACTAACTCTTTTGTTATTTTTCAATTCCAAATTGATTTGAAATAAATTTATTGTATGATTTATGATTTTTGTTGTGTTGACAATTTTAACTTATTGAATGAAATTGTATAATTTGAATCTAAATTTTCTTATGCATTTAAGGATTTATTGCATTGTTTTGAGGATTGTAAATTTTAAGTTTAATGTGTTGCCAACTTTGAGCAAGAATTTATGATGATTAAATATATTAATGATTTGTAAAAACTTTGTAAATAGAAATTGTTTTGAATATGATTTGAAACCACAGTTGACATGACAAAATATGTTGTGAATTCTCATTAGCTTGTCTAGTGAGATAACTCCTCCACTTGATGGGCGAGTTTCTTCCTCTCTGGCTTGCCAGTTGGGGAATGATGTGAATGAGTACTCATATATACTAGCTAGTCTTTGTTTCTCCCTTTTAGCCTCGGTTATTGGGAGAATGTGAAATGTCGTGGTGTACAACACGGCATCTATGTGAATTTTGGGTCATGGGTTCGACTGTGTGTATTGTTGGCAACGCCCTTTAAACTATGCATGATTTGATAATTTGTGATTGAAATAAATAATTTGTCAGTGATTCAAAAATTTTTGTATTGTTTCGGAATTTAAAAGAAATGTAAATAAATAGTTACTATTTGATCAAAATGTTATTCGAATGAATAATTTGCATGAATGAAAATGTTGATTTCTGAAGGTCATGGATTTTGAAGAATTTAGAAATTTTAAAATTCTAGTTGTTATGAATTGTCAAGCATAATTTGTATTAAGTTTTAAATTGTTAGTTTGTGTACCACTGAGTTCACCACTCAGCGATAGCTTTGCATGCTGTCGCAGATATAGAGACTAGAGGAGCAGCAGATTGAGCTGCTGAGGACAGGGGAGCTACCTGCTAGAAGTTATCGGGTATAATTTATACCCTGACTGTAAATATTCATTTTGATGTATGTATTGCACGTAATTGTATGGACTCGTAAAATCGGTCTTGAGCAGTTTGTACAAAGTTTGTATAAGTTGTAATAAATTTAGTTTGGATTTTCTTAATGTAAATTTCTAGTATGATGAATATAAATTGTTTTGTCTCTAATGAAATATGAGTGGAACTATTATATTTAATCTGAATGAAATGTATTGCTAGTATTTTGAGGATTATTAAATTTTGAACTTGAGAAATTGATTGAAATCATTGTGGAGTTGTTGAAATGGATTGAGTTTGATTGTGAAATTGAAGTAGTTATTGAGAAAAATTTTTAGAAGTGTTTTTTACAGGTATTCGAAGAACGGTTTTCTCAAAATACAGAGGAAACTCTGTCAAAATTTTTATAAAATTTGCGGAAAACTAAAATGGACCAAAAATATTAACTAGTTTTAATTTTAACTAAATGTTTTAAATACTTATTAGAAAATGCTCATCACTTACCAAAAATAAGAAAATTGTTTTAAAATCCCTTGTAGGGTACTTAATGAGTTATCGGTAGGTGAAGTGCGGTAGTTCATTAGGTATTCTATGGGATCATGTTATGCCTTACAGAAGAGTAAGGTGTGACAATTTAAAATATAAAATAAACTATTAAAAAAAATAAAAACAAAAGCTGGACGCTCCTGTAAGTAGCGTCTAGCTTTCTTTTTGTTTTTAAAACTTTAACGCTATTTATAATAGCGTTTGAAGTTCAAAACGTTATTATAATTAGCGTCCCGTACTTATTTCTTCGGTAATTAAATTGAAACTCACCCTTTTCTAGTATATATTTATTTTTATTATTCTCTTTTGGTAAAAAACCCTCTATTTACATTATGTACTTCCTAGCTTTTTTTTTTAATATAACTTAAATTTATATTAACTAAATTTATTTGAAAATTTTCCCTAAATTATTTTTATAATTGTATAATCTTAAAATATTTATAATATAAATTGAAATATAAATATTTATACTTATAATATAAATTAAAATAAAAAAATAATTATAATCATAATAAAAATGTAATGTGAAATAGTTCCAATATTATTAATTTTCACTTTAAGGAATTATTTCAAGAAAAATATTTATGTGTTTATTTATTACAATAAATAGAGATAAAATTAATAAATATAACATAACAAATTTATATATATAAAAAAGAAATCTATATGCATTAATCAAATAAAATATATAAAGAATTAAAAATATTATTGTATAAAGGAGAAGGGAGGGAAAAATAAAACCTCATATGGAAGCCATAAGAGACCTCTAAAAACTTCTTATCTCTATGCTTCGAAAATATGCATTTTGAGGAGAGGAGAAAGAATTTTTATTTATAGGGAAAGTTCAGTGCACCGTTGGGAGAATATATTTTATGTATTACATGTATTCTAAAGTTTTGATATATTCTGACGGATGCTTAAAAAATCACCATATCAATTGGCGTTTTCATAAGCAATCTAAAAACACTAATTTGACTGGCGATTTTATGTGTATCTAACACACTATCACGTTGACTTTAGCACACACAGTAACTTTTACACTCTAATATGACACTTTGATATTGCTACTGAAATTACCTTTTGTATTAGTGATTTTATTTTTTATTTTTTTTAACACTGAAATTGCTTTTTGAGTTGTCGTTTTCATAAGCACACACAATATTGATAATAGAGTTTTAGATTCACATTATTTTGATAAAATATTTTTAAAAATATATTTTTTATATAATTAATCCTAATTACTGAGAATCCTGAACTTTGGCTTGAAATTTAAGAGTATGCCTTGCCCGAATATCAATAAGTAACTAATTGTTAATTCTAATATCAATAAATTTATCATTGTAGAATTTATATAAAATTTATCATAATCAATTATTAAAATAAAATTATAGTATAACAATTGCATGAAATAATAAATAACGTGAATTTTTAATATTTAATATTGTTGAGATTGATTTTGTTTGTAGCTAGTTCCTCTTTTTTTTTTTAATTAATTTCTTTTTCCTTTTCAATATACAAGAAAAAAAAGGTAGACATCATGTCTTCCGTAGCATAATCTAAATCTTATTTTAAATATAGTACAAGGAGAAATAAAAACGAAAAAACAAAAAAAATCCTTCATGTGAAGATAATAGAGTTTATACACATTGAAGATAATGGAGTTTATACACATTATCACTTTAGAGACCAACTTGTATCACTAATCTCATGCATAATCACATTAATATTAGCTATGAAAATAATCCACAATTTAATTACCACAATAATAATTTGAGAAAGGGCACCTTCTCGCACTAAGAATTGCTCCAATAAGGAAAACGAACTGCTTGCTTCTTCCTCTTCAAAAATAACAGCCTTCTTGTTTCTGCTCCAAAAATATCAAGTGCACATCTATTTTCTTTTTAGAAATAAGTTCAATTTAGTACTTTGTAATTTATGCATTTTATTAATAAGGACATGAGTTTTTATTTTATTTTATTTATTTGGATACCTAAATTATTATGCCGTTAGCACTTAAGGATAAAATTGTTAAACAGTATTAATGTTTACTAACGAGGTAAGTTTCCTTATACTTTTAAATTGCGTGGCAAGTAGACCCTACCTATTTGGTTATATATACCAATTTGGTTGTTGATTTCCTCACAATAGGAGAGTAAATGTCAGCATATCATTTTTTTTTCTCATTCTTTCTAACTTAGTACTGGATGAATGATATAATTATATAGCCAAATAGGTAGGGCTTATTTGCTATCCTAGCTTAAGAGTACAAAGAGACTTCTCACATCAAACCGTTTAGTAATTTTGCCCTTAAGTCAAAGGATAATAACAGAAGCTCAAAAATAAAAACTAAAAAATAAAAATAAAAATACACCCTTTTATTGAAAAATTATTAGGTGCACCCGGTGTATATACACTATCTCTTACAATCATATGTAACTCATTCTCTATATTGTAGAGATGACTCACTTTTCTGTGAGAGAGGAAGCACTAGTTTTTAGTGCTCCCAGTGCATCTAATAATTAGCCATCAATAAAATGCACAAAACACTAGTACTAAAATGTACTTATTTCTTTTTTTTTCCTCAAAGCTTATTCCTTCTTTTTATCTGGACTAACAATTGCATTCAGTTTTTGAAAACCATTTTATACTCAAGTTTACCATCTACAGCAACTTTCCCTTAAAACAAAAATTGTCTTGCTTTCAAGGCCTTAAGCCTTTTAGCTTTGGGGCTTGAGCAATATGCAGCTCTAAACTGATATATGAGTGGTCCATTTCCCACACTCATGATCAAACGAAATCAATTTTTATGTCAAAAATATTTTAATTTTTATATATAAAGAACTGGAAAATGAAGACACGGACGTTCAACGATTACATAATCCAAAATGGCACAAAATAATAGATCACTAAGCTAAGTATTCCTAATTTGCCTAGTTTTATGTATATTTCCTTGACTCATCAAAGTCTTCTTAGATAGACACAATTATCCAAGTCAAGTCTACGCAATTCAATTCTTGTTACTTATTTATTGATTGTCCAATTAAATTTATATATATTTGTCAAAGTCATGGTATGTACACATACTATTCAAATCCAACCATCCAAATCAAGTCTTTATATTTATTCTTTTGTTGTCCAATTCAAACTTAAAAATAAATGGCTCGTTATATATATATATATATATATATATATATATATATATTGTCAAAGTCATCGAATGTAGTGTACTATTCAAATCTAACCATCCAAATCAAGTATATTTATTTAGTCTAAATGTTATAAAAAAATTTTTTTGTCAATTTTAATTTGATTTAGAAGTTTATTATTTATTGAGGTATAGTCAAAGATTGGGATAAAAATATTATTTTTCACTTTAATATGTTATTGCTAATATTGCATAACTTTAATACTTGACTAATTGTTTATTTAATTTGATCAAAATTAATATATTATTATTTAATACAATTATCAAAAATAAATATTTATATTATTTAATACAACTTAATTCAACTAAACTAAGCCTTTATCCCAAAAATTTAAAGTCGGCTATATGGATTCTCTTTCCCCACTCTAAACGATTTTGGGTTAAATCCTCGAAAATGTGTAATGCTTCTAGATTATATTGTACTACTCTCCTCCAAGTTGGTTTAGGTCTACCCCTTTTTTTCTTTCTATCATCTAATCTAATGTGCTCTACTTGTCTAACTAGAGCCTTTGTATGTCTATGCTTCACATGACCAAACCACCTCAATCTCTCTTCTCTCAACTTATTCTCAATTGGCATCACTCCTACATTTTCTCTAATACTCTCATTACGGACTTTATTTAGTCTAGTATGACCACTCATCCACCTTAACATTCTCATCTCTGCAACTCTTATCTTAGACACATATGACTTCTTAAGTGCCCAATACTCACTACCATATAACATGACCGGTCGTATGGTTGTACGGTAAAATTTTCCTTTCAACTTATTGAGAATCTTGTGATCACATAAAACTCCAGTGACACATATCCACTTCAACCATTCGGCTTTAATTCCATGATTAACATTCTCCTCACATCCCCAATCTACTTGAAGGACTGAGGCAAGATATTTAAAGTGATTACTTCGAGACAGTACCACTCCATCCAAATTAACTCTTTCCCTATCAACAGATGTAACAAAAGTGTAATCCTCAATTTGTATTATTTAATATAACAAAAAAAAAATATTTCTCTATCTCTCTCTCTCCTCTTTTTTTATTTTGTAGTATTTACAAGAGTTATTTATGAAAATAGATATATTCTTATTTATTTAAAATTAAAAATATTCTTCCATCCAGCTCTCTTTCTCTGTCTCCCTCTCTCCTCCTACGTACAATCATCCATATTATATATATATACACCTCTCCACCTTCCTCTCTCCAAAAACTATTCCTATACCTCCCTTCCCCTCTCTCCCTCTCCCTCTTCATCTCTCTCCTCCCACTCACTATCATCCAATAATATATATATACATTTACTCATATGTAGGTTATTATTATTATATATGTGCTAAAATGATGAGTATTGTTATTATTGACATATTTTACATAAATTTTTAATTTTTAAACAAATAGAAAAATGAGGAAAGAGAGAGGGAAATTTTATTTTATTTTTTATTTTATTAAGTAACATAAATATTCAATTTTGTAATTGTTTTATGTAATAAAATATTAATTTTTGATCAAATTATATCAAAATTAGTCAAATAGTTATAAATGAAACAAACTTATAGAAATAATTATAATCGACAAAAATCAAAAAGCTTTGAATTTTTTTCAATAATTGTTGACCCCACAAGTTCAAAGGAGCATAGATTTTGATGATACCAAAACTCAACTAGAATCAAACTAACATTGCTTTAAGTGTTGTGTATCTCAAAGAAAAAGGACAAAAGGATTTCATGATGGATTCGTGCTTATGAAGAAAGGATAACATTCTAAGGATAACACAAGACGAAGCAAAAGAGATAAAAGAAGAAAAGGTTACCTTCCAAGGCTGTATTGGAAATCAGAATTGAAGGTACATATAGTATTAGAGTTAGTTTTACTTCTTAGGATTACTTGTGAAAAGAATTGAGGAGTAAAAGTCAATGATCCTTATTTTCAATCCCTCAAATGATTTTTTCTTTGAAACATCATTATTACTGGCCTAAAAAAAATGTTTAACTATGATTTGGTGTGAAGTTTTATAGTTTTGAAAGTTATGCAGAAAAGTTTTCCTGGTATGCTAACTGGTTTGCTACTTATTTTAGTATGCTAACTGGTTTGCTATTTTCTCAAGTACGCTAACTGTTTCAACTCTGCACAACATCGCAGAAAATAACAAAATAACGGCTATTTTCTTGAAATTCGTATCTGTAACGTTCAAATGAGTTCTGCAACGGTAAAAAACGTTCCAAAGCTATAAATACACATTCCTTTGGCCATTTTGCACTTAATGAAAGTCCCTCTACTGTTCAAAATCTTTAAAGCTTTCATTCAAAGTGCTCAAAGTGATTTATTGCTCATCATTGGCTTATTTACTCAACTCTTCTTTATAGTTTCTGTTGTAATTGAGTGAGAGTGAGTTTTTAAACACATTATTATCATTTGTGAGAGGTCTTTCAAGCACCTATTGAAGCTTGGTTGTGATAAGTGTTTGGGATAACACTTGGTAGAAGTGTGAAGCTACTTGTAAAAGCTTTGTTGAGAAGATTTGTAAAGGGCTTTGTCTCTTGCCTTGAAAAGAGAAGAATAGTGGAGTGAAGACTCAAAGTGGGATCTTTGAGAGAGTGGATGTAGGCTAGTTAAAGCCGAACCACTATAAAAATTCCAGTGTTCATTTTCTCAACCCTTGCTCTTTACATTTTTGCAATTTAGCTTTATGAATGATATGCTTTTGCTGATATGAAAATTGATATCATATGCTGTTGATCTTGCTGCTATCTGAGAAAAATAGTTTACTGCAAAATCTGCTGATATCTGATATATTCTGTTGGTTATCTGTTGTCTTTGTCGGATAGGATATCCGGTATCTTGCTCTAGTTCTTTGTGATAAAGCGTATTTAGTTCTTGATATATTTACTGAATGCTTATATAGTCTGTTATATCAGTATACTGATTGCATATAAGTTAACCTTGAATCAACTTGTTAATAGAGCTATATTGTTCATTTTTCACATTAGTTAATTTAGTTGAACCTAGCTGCAATTTTCAAAGGTTTTGAGCAAGAACCGAAAATTATTTTTAAAGTCCAATTCACCCCCCTCTTGGACATATTTTGGGACATCAATTTGGTATCAGAGCTTGTCTCTCTTGCTTGAGGATTAAACACCATAGAGTGATCCACACACATGGCTAGTTCATCTAGAAATTACTGGTATACACCTTAGCTGAAGGTTATTCCATCACTAGACCACCACTTTTTAATGGCACAAATTACTCTTTTTGGAAAACTAGAATGAGAAACTTTATACAATCTGTTGACATTGATGCTTGGAGAATAGTTAAAGATGGTCCTTATATTCCTTATAAAACCAGTGAAGGAACTGTACAAATTCCTAAAGCTGAAGTTGAATTTGATGATAATGATTGGAAGAAAATTTCTACAAATGCCAAGGCTATTAATATTCTTCATTGTGCTCTTGATATTAATGAGTATAATCGTGTTTCAGGATGTCAAACTGCAAAAGAGATATGGGACAAACTAGAAGTCACATATGAAGGAACTGATGTGGTAAAAGAGTCAAAGGCAAACCTTTCTCATCCGTGATTATGAATTATTTGAGATGAAACCTGGTGAAACTATTGCTGAAATGAGTACCAGATTTACAGACCTTGTAAATCTACTTAAAGCTCTTGGAAAGAGATTTGAAGAACAAGAACTTGTAAAGAAAATTCTGAGGTCTCTTCCAAAGACGTGGGAAGTAAAAACTCATTATTCAAGACACCAAGGATTTCAGAAAATACACCTATGATGAGCTGATTGGTTCTCTCATTGCACATGAGATGATTTATAAGAAAGATGAGAATGAAGGTGATCAAAAGAAAAAGAAAGGGATAGCTTTCATATCCGAAAAAGCAGATGAGAAAAAGAAAAATGTTGCTCTTAAAGCTGGTTCAAGTGATGATTCAAGTGCTTCAAGTGATGATGATGAAGACATGGCTATGATAGTCAAAAGATTCAAAAGAGCATTTAGAAAAGGTGGAAGCAAATACAAGAAGTTCACAAAGAAATATGCTCCAAAGACTCCAAATCATTCAAGTGAAATAGTTTGTTATGAGTGTAACAAACCAGGCCACATTAAGCCAAAATGTCCTACATTGAAGAAGAAAAATAAGTTTAGAAAGGACAAAAGCAAAAAGGCAATGGCAGCAACTTGGGTGTGGTGATTCTTCATCAAATGATGAAACAAGTGACAAAGAGGCTGCAAACACTTGTATGATGGCAATTGAAGAAAAAGGTGAAAGCTCACACATCGAAGATAGTGAAAATGAGGTAAATCTTGAACTTTCTAATGTTGATGAATTAGAACTTGCATTTGTGAAGACATATGATAAGTATAGAACTTTTAAAAAGAAATGCAAAATTTTAGTTCATGAAAATTGTGCTTTAAGATCAGAAAATACTTCATTGAGTATGGTTTCAAAGGAAAATGAATTTTATAAATCTCAAATGAAATTATTTAAGGAAGTTAATGATGAGCTTCAAAGATCAAAAGAAGTATGTGAACAACTTCTTGAGAAAAACAGAATTCTTGAGGAAAAAGTTGAATCTTTGACAAGAGATTTATCTAAATTTACAAAAGGAAAAGAAACACTTGATATACTTCTTGGGAATCAAAGATTTACAAATGAAAAATCTGGAATTGGATATGATGGATTTATGAAGTATGGAAAATACAACCAATTTTTTGTTAAAGCTACATCCTTTTCTCAACCAAGTATTACATGCTTTTATTGCAATCACAATGGTCATATGATTAATGCTTGTCCTATTAGGAAAGGAACCTTTAAGGCAAAGAAAGTATGGGTGCCTAAAGGAACCCTACCTAATGTTACTAACATTCAAGGACTCAAAGTTGCTTGGGTACCTAAGAACAGTTAACTGATTTCAGGTCTGCCTAAGGAGTATCTTTGGAAAGCAGAACATTGGTACATTGATAGTGGCTGCTCTAGGCACATGACAGGAAATAAAGGCAAGTTTTCCTCTCTTACCTTGAAAGAAGAAGGTTATGTGAAATTTGGTGATACAAGCAAAGCTAAAATTGTTGGAAGTGGAACTATTGGTAAAAATCCTTGCATTGAGAATGTTGCATTAGTTCAAGGATTAAAGTATAATCTTTTAAGTGTTAGTCAACTATGTGATAATGGTTTTAAAGTCATTTTTACTTCTTCACATTGTGAGATTCATGGAAATAATGTTATGTTTGCTGGTGCTAGAATAGATAATATTTACTTACTTGATTTAACAAGTCTTGAAGAAAATTGTGAAACATGCTTTATGACTTCAGATGATAGTGCATGGTTATGGCATAGAAAATTAGGACATGCTAGCATGAGTACACTTGCTAAACTTTCTAGAAAGAACCTTGTTAGAGGACTTCCAAAGCTAAAATTTGAAAAAGAATTTCAATGCAAAGCTTGTGCACTTGGTAAGCATACAAAATCATCCTTTAAATCAAAAAATGTTGTAACTACGTCTAGACCATTGGAATTATTACATCTTGATCTTTTTGGTCCAATCACACCTAGAAGTCTAGGAGGCAAGGCATATGCATTTGTAATTGTTGATGATTTTTCAAGATTCATATGGACTTTCTTTCTTGCTCATAAAGATGAAACCTTTGATATATTTGAAGCTTTTTGCAAAAGAACTCAAAATGAAAAAGGGTATTGCATTACATCTTTGAGGAGTGATCATGGAAAAGAATTTGAAAATAATTTGTTTGAAAACTTCTGCTCTCAAAATGGTATTTATCATACATTTTTAGCTCCTAGAACTCCACAACAAAATGGAGTTGTTGAAAGGAAAAATAGATCTTTGCAAGAAATGGCAAGAACAATGCTGAATGAAAATAGTTTACCAAAATATTTTTGGCGGAAGTATAAATCTGACATGCTACATTTTAAACAGAGTTTCCATTAGAGCTATTTTAAAGAAAACTCCTTATGAACTTTGGAAAGGAAGAAAACCCAATATTGCATACTTTCATGTCTTTGGTTGCAAATGTTACATTTTGAATAACAAAGACAGCAATCTCAAGAAATTTGATGCTAAATCTTGTGAAGGAATATTTCTAGGCTACTCAACAAATAGCAAAGCATATAGGATTTTCAATAGAAAAACATTGACCATGGAAGAATCAATGCATATACTTTTTGATGATGCTAACACTTCCTTGCAAAGGAAAGATTCTTGTGATGATGAATTTGAGCAGGTTCTAAATTCAAAGAATTCAAATAATGATGAGCTTGAATCAAAAGAACCAGTGGAGGATGATCAAAATGATAAAGAAGAAGAACTCCCTTGCTCCACAAATATTGAAATTCAAGAAGACTCCCAACCAAATGTGGAAGAACTACAAATTGAGGAACCTCAACATCAAGATATTCCACAAGAATGGAGGTACCATAGAAATCATTCCAAAGATGACATTCTTGATAGTCCATCACAAAGAATGATGACAAGAGCTCAACTTAGAAGATATTTTGGTAATGTTGCTTTTGTTTCTCAATTTGAACCCAAAACATATGATGATGCTCAAAATGATGAAAATTGGCTTTTTGCTATGCAAGAGGAATTAAATCAGTTTGAAAGAAACAAAGTTTGGAAACTTGTTCCTAAACCTAAAAAGCACACTGTTATTGGAACTAAATGGGTATTTAGGAATAAGATGGATGAAAAAGGACATGTAGTTAGAAATAAAGCTAGACTAGTAGCTCAAGGATACAACCAAGAGGAAGGTATTGATTTTGATGAAACCTTTGCTCCGGTTGCTAGAATTGAAGCTATTAGAATGTTGTGTGCATTTGCTTGTTTTAAGAATTTCATGCTTTATCAAATGGATGTTAAAAGTGCATTTTTAAATGGATATATTGATTAAGAAGTTTATGTAGCTCAACCTCCTGGTTTTGAAGACCCTCACTTTCCAAATCATGTTTACAAGCTTACTAAAGCTCTCTATGGTTTAAAGCAAGCTCCTAGAGCATGGTATGAGAGACTTAGTAAATTCTTGCTTCAAAATGATTTTAAAAGAGGAAAAGTGGATACTACTCTTTTCATTAAGAAAATTGGAAAAGACATGCTTATTGTGCAAATTTATGTAGATGATATTATTTTTGGTGCTACTAACCATTCTCTTTGTAAGAAATTTTCCAACATGATGAAAAGTGAATTTGAAATGAGTATGATGGGTGAACTTACCTTCTTCCTTGGATTGCAAATTAAGCAAATGAAAGATGGAATTTTTATAAATCAGTCCAAGTACATAAAGGATATGCTAAAGAAGTTCAAAATGGAGGATATGAAAAGTGTTGGAACTCCCATGAGCTCAACAATTAAATTGGAGAAAGATGAAAAAGGTAAAGAGGTAGATAACAAATTTTATAGAGGTATGATTGGTTCTTTACTCTACTTAACAGCATCTAGACCAGATATTCATTTTAGTGTATGTTTATGTGCAAGATTTCAGTCATGTCCAAAAGAATCTCATTTTGTAGCAGTTAAGAGAATTTTAGAATACCTTATTGGCACTCACAATATTGGCTTGTGGTATCCAAAATGTGAATCATTTGATCTTATTGGTTATAGTGATTCAGATTTTGCTGATAGTAGATTAGACAGAAAAAGCACTTCTGGAACTTGTCAATTTTTAGGTCATGCATTAGTTTCATGGCACAGTAAAAAGCAAACCTCTGTTGCACTTTCTACTGCAGAAGCTGAATATATTGCAGCTGGAAGTTGTGTTGCACAGATTTTGTGGATGAAACAACAGCTTGAAGACTTTGAAATTAAATTTGATCACATTCCCATAAGATGTGACAATACTAGTGCTATAAACCTATCAAAAAATCCTGTTCAACACTCAAGAAGCAAGCATATTGAAATTAGACATCATTTTATTAGGGATCATGTTCAAAATGGTGATATTCAAATTGAATTTGTCCCTTCTGAAAAACAGCTTGCTGACATTTTCACAAAGCCACTTAGTGAGGAAATTTTTTGCAAAATAAGAAGAGAACTTGGTATGATTGATGGCTTTGATTAAGTTTTGATGTATTCTCATGTTTCCATATGAAAATGAAGTGATATATGTTGATTTGCAGTGTTGAAAATGCATTCTGATATTTTTGGTGCAATTTGAAAAATTCTGGATTATATCAGATATGAACAGTAATCTGCAGAATTTGCTCTCAGTGGCATACTAATCCGTTTGCTAATTTTCTTGTTTGCTAAACGCTTTACCACTGCTCCTACTTTTTCGTTGGCAAACTGGAAGTCAGGTCTGATTGCTCTAAAACTCTAAAATTATTTTTTTTCTCGAAGCGCCTATTCTGCATGTTTAAAGCCCATATGACTTAAATACCCCTCTACTTAAAGTATTGCATCATTAAGCATTTAAGGGCAAAATGGACTTTTTAACACTTTGATTTGCGCGGGATTTAATTTTTTCTTCTGAACCATCAGTCTTCTCGCCGTCTCTCCTCTGCTACACGCTACCTATTCCCTGCAAAACCTACAGTTGTGTCTTTTCAAGTTTTAAAATTCAAAACTCTTCTTTCCGTCGCCTCGTTTCCCAGAACCCGAACGGCTGCCTTTCTCTTTCCATTCACAAAACCATTTCGGTCGCACCCCTTCAAGCAATCGTTTTCCTTCATCATTTTTAAATACTTCCGAAACCTATTGTTAGTGAATCGATTAAATCGATTGTTTGCAGATAGAAAATTCCCAAAATTTTTCGTTTCCGTTATTTCTCTAATCTGCCGAAAGAAATCATTTGCTGTTGGTTATTTTTCTTTGTCGATTCGCACTTTCTGTTTCAGTATATTCCAGGTATAAAAACTAAAACTTTAATGGAATCATGCTTTACATTCTATCCATGCCTGTTTTATCTGCTTTCGTAATATGCTGATAATTTTTTTTTTCTGCTTGATTTGCTCTCGCCTGTTTGTTCTGTTTTAGCGCTCTGTTGTTAATTTTTTTTGGGCATTAACATTTCGTAAAATGTGGTATATAATAATAAATCGACTGCCATGGATTCGTAGGAACTCGAATATTTTTTTTGCTGTCTGTTCTAATTTTTTTTATTATTGCGCTCTGTTGTGAAAAATGGATGTTGATATGCTTAAATTGATTATATATATAAATATATATATATATTGGCTGCTCACATCACTGAATTTATAATCTCAGTTCTCTCTGTCATTTCGGCCTAATTTATTTCTAAGATTGGTTATGGCACGAGACAAAGGAAAAGGGAAAGCCAAAATCACCACATACTCATCATCAAACTCAACTGACGCAAGTATCCCTGCGTCACCACCTCCACAAAAGGATGCTCCTCTGGTAATTGGTAAACCAAAAGAAACAACCAAGAAAAGAACAAGCGAGCCAGTCCAAGAAAAGGGAACCAAAAAGAAAAAGATTTCAAAAGCTCCAGTTGTGCATATGGAGAGGGCTATTCATGAGCCAAGGTACATTCACTGGCCTGCTTTTGTTGAAATTTCCGTTCCTTTGCAATCTTTGTTTGAGTATCAAAAATGGGATAAACTGTGTTCTGATACTGAAGGAGTGTATGTGGACTTAGTGCAAGAATTCTATAAAAATTTGAGGGTTGATGATTCTGACAAAGATGAGTCTTTTAAGGTGAAAATGAAAGGGACAATTTATGAAGTGACAAAGAGCTAGATTAGCTAAAGCCCTAGGAATTCCAAACAGTGGGAACAAAATCTGCTCCCACAAAGATGTTTTTGCTGTTGGTGGATTTAACAAACGGGATTTTGAGGGTGAAGTGTTTAAAGGAGAAGTTAAGGATAAGACTAGCATTACCCATGCTCATCAACACATTAAAATTCTTCATAGTTTTATCATTTATGTGTTGAATCCTAGAACCGGCAGTCCCAACTATTTGAGTACCCTTGACCTCTGCATAATTTGGCATATAGTGAACCAAATTGAGTTTAATCTTGCTTATTTTATGCTGAAACAAATCATGAAATGGAAGCCACCCTATAAGCTATCCTATGCTCATCTTCTAAATGGTCTATTTAGAGACTTTGGGATATCTTTGGAAACTGAGAAACTTAGGACCAATATGATCCCAATCACTAGCTTGCAAAAAGATGATGATGGTAGAAAGCTTAGATTTGAGCAAGGTGCTAGCTCCAAAGATAGTGCAAGTGGTACTTTCAATGTTGAAGGTATTCTGGAGGAAGTAAATAACTTGAGAGAATTTGTTTAAATGGAACTTGGAGAGCTACAAAAATTTAGAAGTTTTCAAACTATTCTCATGAATGCTCTTGACTCTAAGGTTGATGGATCTTTGATGTTGATGTACAAGATTGTGGAAGAATTGTTTAAAATCAAAGTCCATTTGGGTATTTCAACCACTGAGGCTAGAGAAACCAGTAAGGTTGCTACTGGTTCTGTTCCTCTAGCCGAGAAAGTGAAAGAAAAGGAGAAAGAGAAAGAAACAGAAGAAGAAGAAGAAACAGAAGAGGAAGAGGAAGAAGAAACAGAAGAAGAAGAAGAAACAGAAGAGGAAGAGGAAGAAGAAACAGAAGAAGAGGAAGAGAAAGAAACTGAAGAAGAAGAAGAGAAAGAGGAAGAAAAGGAAGAAGAGGAAGAAGTCAAGCGAGAAAAGATGAAGATGAATCGATGATAAGAATGGTAATGGAGGCAAAGATGGTAGTGGGAAAGACATGAGTGACTCAGTGCCGGCGAACTGAGACACACCTCTCCTTTGCTCTGCAAAAGGAAAGGGCAAAACGACTCAACAAGAACAAAGACGCATAAGCGAAGAGGAAAGCGGTAAACCCATCGGCAAAAAGACTAAAGCGGCAAAAGTGCACGGTGAGTGCAGTACTCTTGAGTTAGCAGCTGGGCCTATTGTTCCTTTGACACCTGGAACTGAATTGGCTGCTGCAATTCTTTAAACTTTGAGTGACAAACCTATCAAGCCCAAAAAGCTGAAAATGGGTGCTCCAAAACCAATCAGAAGAAGTTCCAGGCTGAAAGGATGAACTGAATTTTAATTGAATTTTGTCTAACAGTCTGTCTGTTAGTTTGCTACTTAGTCTGCTACTTTTGGTTTTTCTGAACTTTAAATTAGTTTGCTATATCAGTTACTATTTTGACTGCTTATTCACTGCACTTAAACTGAATTTTGACTTATTCACACATGCATGATTTCTCCCATATTCTTTTGATGCTGACAAAAAGGGGGAGAAAAGTAATGAATGGTAATCTTGATACTTGATATAGTTTGTGATTACTCATGGTTGATATAGTTTGTGAATAGTATATTGTTGATATAACTTTATGGTGTGCATAGTGTTGATATTGCTTGTGAATGATATACAGTTTGTGATTAGTGTGTATATTGTGCATATTTAGTTAATATCTTTAGTCACACTTGACTCCTTAAGAAAATGCTTATGGATGTTTTATTGAAAGTATTAAGGGGGAGTTATTTGTGATTAATTGTTGATATAAGCACATACATAGGGGGAGTTATTCTCACATATACATCCATACACATACTCACACTTATTTACATTTACATGGTGATTCAATTGAGTTTTGTCATCATCAAAAAGGGGGAGATTGTTGACCCCACAAGTTCAAAGGAGCATAGATTTTGATGATACCAAAACTCAACTAGAATCAAACTAACATTGCTTTAAGTGTTGTGTATCTCAAAGAAAAAGGACAAAAGGATTTCATGATGGATTCGTGCTTATGAAGAAAGGATGACATTCTAAGGATAACACAAGACGAAGCAAAAGAGATAAAAGAAGAAAATGTTACCTTCCAAGGCTGTATTGGAAATCAGAATTGAAGGTACATATAGTATTAGAGTTAGTTTTACTTCTTAGGATTACTTGTGAAAAGAATTGAGGAGTAAAAGTCAATAATCCTTATTTTCAATCCCTCAAATGATTTTTTCTTTGAAACATCATTATTACTGGCCTAAAAAAAATGTTTAACTATGATTTGGTGTGAAGTTTTATAGTTTTGAAAGTTATGCAGAAAAGTTTTCCTGGTATGCTAACTGGTTTGCTACTTATTTTAGTATGCTAACTGGTTTGCTATTTTCTCAAGTACGCTAACTGTTTCAACTCTGCACAACATCGCAGAAAACGACAAAATAACGGCTATTTTCTTGAAATTCGTATCTGTAACGTTCAAATGAGTTACGCAGCGGTAAAAACGTTCCAAAGCTATAAATACACCTTCCTTTGGCCATTTTGCACTTAATGAAAGTCCCTCTACTGTTCAAAATCTTTAAAGCTTTCATTCAAAGTGCTCAAAGTGATTTATTGCTCATCATTGGCTTATTTACTCAACTCTTCTTTATAGTTTCTGTTGTAATTGAGTGAGAGTGAGTTTTTAAACACATTATTATCATTTGTGAGAGGTCTTTCAAGCACCTATTGAAGCTTGGTTGTGATAAGTGTTTGGGATAACACTTGGTAGAAGTGTGAAGCTACTTGTAAAAGCTTTGTTGAGAAGATTTGTAAAGGGCTTTGTCTCTTGCCTTGAAAAGAGAAGAATAGTGGAGTGAAGACTCAAAGTGGGATCTTTGAGAGAGTGGATGTAGGCTAGTTAAAGCCGAACCACTATAAAAATTCCAGTGTTCATTTTCTCAACCCTTGCTCTTTACATTTTTGCAATTTAGCTTTATAAATGATATGCTTTTGCTGATATGAAAATTGATATCATATCTTTGTTGATCTTGCCGCTATCCGAGAAAAATAGTTTCTTGCAAAATCTGCGATATCCGATATATTACGTTGGTTATCTGTTGTCTTTGTCGGATAGGATATCGGTATCTTGCTATAGTTCTTTGTGATAAAAGCGTATTCGGTTCTTGATATATTTCTTGAATGCTTATATAGTCTGTTATATCGATTATCTTGATTGCATCTGACTTAACCTTGAGTCAACTTGTCAATAGAGCTATATTGTTCATTTTTCACATTAGTTAATTTAGTTGAACCTAGCTGCAATTTTCAAAGGTTTTGAGCAAGAACCGAAAATTGTTTTTAAAGTCCAATTCACCCCTCTCTTGGACATATTTTGGGACATCAATAATTAATGTTATGCTAAATCAACATGTAAAATAATTCACACCATGTCAGTTACCATGCAAGTCAACAATAACATATTAAAAAAAATATTTTTATCTCATCAAGCGGCACATCAACTCCCTCAATTCCTCATCTTTGACCAAACCATAATAAATATTAATCTTCCAAATCAGGTCAAAATTAACCAAAAAAAAAAAAAACTATAATTACAAAAACGCGCAAGGTTTGGATTGTTCAATTTAAACTAAAAAACAAATATATGACTAAACTATCCAAGACTTCACTTATTTATTGGTTGTCCAATTTAGACTCTGAAACAAAACCTTTGTACTTTCCAGGGAAATAATTGTTGTCGCAGGGAATGGAGAAAGCTGGGAGCAGAGAAGCAGGCGGCTTCAAACATTAACGCATAAAGGACTGGGCAAGTCCCGACAGCCTTCTAGGATAGATTACGTTATGGATCCTGCCCTGCGTGAAGCTGCAAGGGAAGCCAATGCTGACAATTTCATTGATTCTATGGAACGAATTTCAGCAGAGGAAAAAGTATCCGCGCGAGTCAACCATCTTCAATCAACAAGACCCGTCAGGAAATTATTTGCTTCATATGGCCACAAGTTCAGGGAATTAAGAGATTGCCCAACTCATTGCTTATCGCTTTCCTTCGCTTATTTCGAAGAGGAATATCAAAGGCGATATTGCTCTGCACATTGCTGCTAGAGGTGGAATGCTTAATACTATTCAAACTCTTGTTTGTTGTGGAAAAGATTTCCCTGGCACAGATACTACTTCAGCTTCGTCTTCTTTCACTTCTGAAAATGATTTGGCAAAAAGTACTGGTGATGACAGATTATTAAGGATAAAAAATGTGCACGGAAACACTACTTTGCATGAGGCTGTGATGAATCGCCGTCATGATGTGGCTCTCAATTCCCGATTTCTGCAGATGAAGAAGTGTGGTATTATCAGAACAAGGAAGGCTGGTCTCCGCTTTATATGTCTGTCAAAATGGGTGATCTGCACATTTTTCGATTACCGTTGAAAGCTCCATTAATTCGTTCTGATTCACATAAAAAGCTAAAGGAAACCCCCCAGCTCATGCTGGCAGAAAAGGTACGTACTTGTTGTGTCTGTCAATCCTCTTTAATTCACACTATAAATCCACTTAATACTCCTCTTTCAAATTTCAGATTTGTTAGAAGAGATGGCTAAGGAAAATCCTGAACTTGTGCAATTAAAAGATGGGAACGGAAGAACTGTGCTTCATTGGGCAGCAGATAGAGGTAATGTTTATGAAGTTCGGTTCCTCCCAAGCAAGTTTAGTGGTGGCCTGTTTGAAATGGATAATAAGGGGTCCTTTCCTATTCACATTGCAAGCGAGAGAGGGCGTGTTGAGGTTATAAAGGAGTTGCTTGGGGCAGTGGCCCCATCAAACAGATTTGCTCAATATAGAAGGTCAGAATATTCTTCATGTTGCTGCTGAGAGGGGAAAAGATAACGTGGTGAGATACATATCGGGAACTCCTACACTCGAGAAGCTTTTGAACGAGAAAGACGGATAAATTTTGACAATTGTCCTGAATTTATGTAGTTGTAATATTATAGTTTTTCAATTTAAAAATGTAACATAAAACCCTATTAACTTTTAAATTATGCACAGTAAAATCTCTTTAATATCTAATTACAAATTTTTTAGTTAGACGCTGACCTAAATAGTTTCAATATGGATTTTAATTAGTATTTCTTTTTTCTCTTTCAATCCATGTGTAAATTGAATCATTATTCTCTTTATGGACATAATAATTTTTTTATGCATAAAGAAAATAATTTTACACTTTGCATAAGAGAAGAGAGATAAATATTAACTAAGCGCTATGCGGGAGCTATTCATATCAGTTTCTAACTAAAAAATCAGTAATTGAAAGTCAGAGGGATTTTACTGTGTAAAATTTGAAAGTTTAGGGAGTTTTATGTTACATTTTGAAATTAAAGGACTGTAGTATTACAACTATATAAGTTCAGGGACAATTATTAAAATTTATCAAGAGAAAGACAGGAATGGAAACACTCCATTACATTTGGTAGTAATGAATTCTCATCTAGCAGTGGTGCTTACTTTAACATGGAAAAATAACATAAACGTAAAGATGCTCAACAATGAAAGCAAATCGGTTTATGATGTGAGTCCGAAGTTATCCGGCGGTCTTGATAGAGCTAAAAACGTATGAACTCTCTCTCTCTCTCTCTCTCTCTCTCTATTCTTACCCTACACATATAATCAAAATATAAATATATAAATTAAATATGTTAAATTTATATATTTAATAAATGAATCCCATTATATATTTTAATTTTAGATTTATTGTGAACTCTGTTTAAGAAAAATTCTAATTATATTTATTCATTTTCTAAATAACTTTTATACCATATATACATCTTCATCTCTATACACTTTTCATTATATATAAGAGTTAGTTATTTTGACTGCATAGTGTACGGATTATTTATTTTTTATTTTAATAATAAAAATTAATATGTATATATTTTATATTTTCATAATCATATTAGTGATAATATTTTTAATTAATTATAATTTTATTTCAAATAATAATTAATAAATAAGTTGATTAGTAAGATATTTTTTTAAAATTAATTAACATATGCCAATAAAATGATAAATAAAATAGAAAAAAATACATATGTAATGTGACAATTTTTAAAATTCTTATACTTTAAATTTAAAAAATGTTTTAAAAATAAATTTTTAAATTTTATAAATAATTATTTAAATATATAAAATTTTTATAAAATAATTTACCATTTTTCTAATTTAATCAAAAAATTAATTAAAAATATTAATTTTAAAAATATATAACATAACGAACGATGTTTTATAATGTCTGAAATTGTAAATTTAGAAATTCTAAAATTTTTAGAAAGTAGTAAATAGAATTTTAGATCATTATTATTTTTATATTTGAGATAAAGTTTTAATAATTAAAATTTAAAAATATTTAAATAAAAGATAATGTTTAATATGATAAATTAATTTTTATATAAAAAACATTAGAAAAAAAAGCGTCACATATCAATTTTTTAAGTAGCACACCCTTGCAAAGTTATTTTTAATGCTTAACTTTAATATATTACAAAGTTATTTTTAAGACTTTATATATATATATATATATATAGATATCCTATCCGTTTAGTTGCTTTACATTATATATGCATGTGTTTGAATTATTAGAGGACAAACCCAAAAATTAAATCCATTATACCCAATACAACAGAAAAAATTATTGGTTAGTGTTAAGATTTGATCAAATTTAAGCCATTATCTCCTACAAATTAGAAAGTAATTGGCTACTAGAAGGATTTTATCTTCTATTTGGCGTGCAGGTTTTGGCAAGAGGTGCTTTGTCGTCTGCTGGTGCTCTCCCAAATTTTGATCTAAATTTTAACGAGCAAAAGGGGAAAATTACCAAAAGGAGATATTCACTTGAAGTTGAACGGATCAATTACTTTGCTAGCACCGTATTGCTTCTGGCACAATGACCTTCAATGCTGCAGTCGCATGCCTGGCGGATTCAATAGCTCTAACAATTCAGACGAAGGAATGGCAACTATTTTAAATAAGCCTATGTTTCAATTGTTTGTGATGTGCAACGCCGCTGCTTTTTATTGTTCCATCATCAGCATTTTCTTCATCCTCGTTGGTATATTGTTAATTGATGTTTATTTTGCGGTAAATTTCTATGTCTTTTCATTGTCTCTATTAGTCTTTGCTCTTGGGATGATGTCCCTCTCATTCATGGCTGCAATACAAGTCGGAGTAAGCCAAGTTTAATGGCTAAGCTCCTATGCTTTCATCATGGGAATCCTCTCTCTTATCATTCCATTGCTGCTGATGATAATATTTTTATTACCATTTTCACGGAGTAAGTCGCATTTTATGCGATATATCAGCTACTACCTCAGTCATGCAGCCATTCTGCTAGTGAAAATTTCCTCTCGATATGGAAGAACAGAAGAATCTGAGATCAAAGATTTGAAAAAACAAGAAGGGTCACAACAATCAGGAAAAGATGAACATCAACGGTCACTGCCTTGAAGAGAAAACAAGCAAGAAGAATTGCAACAGTTATAAGAGAAGATGGACATACAGAGAAAGAGTAGTCGCTTAATTTTACCCATTGCATTCAAGGTCACTAGACTTATCACTCATTTTAAGAAGCGGTTAATTTCAATTTATAAGTTAAAAGTTAGTTATTACAACGCGCTTGGAACAATCTATATGAGAACAAAGGTGATAAGTGTAATGTTTTACCCTCTTATTTGTCATGGAACAACAATCTATGTGCTATACATATGGTCATTTTGCTTATTCAATATGAAATTTCATTTTCTTTGCAATTGATTTTTTATTTATAGCATGCATTCAAATATATATTGGAATTGGACTGAAATGTGTTTGCACAGATTTGCAACAGGGGTTATATATATATATATATATAAGAGATACTCCAACATACCTGTTCAACCAAACTTACATCCCCAAAACGTTTTTGAGTCCATATTTTTGCGTCTAGGTCTAGAAAATCTCCAAATGAAAATCTGTCAAATTTCTGTTCACTGCTTGCCAAATTGAATATTAATAAAAATATGCATTATAACGAGGACACCTCTTTTTTGGGAAGGATCACAACTGGAGAGCTTCTTGGAATGTCAGATAAATAACACCTTTGAATAGTAGTAGCACCCCACCTTAGAGGCTTTGAGCTTCAAATTTTAGCAAGCTCTGTATCTGTTCTTTAACATTTTAATGTTATCCTTGTGCCTAATCCCACTTCGTTTAAAAAATCAGATTATGTTCTATCAAAACAATTAATGCACTCCACTAATTCCTCAACAATTTGTATTATTCCCCATTAATTTAGAATGAGATGTTTCGTGTGTTATATGTAACCTTCACTTGAGTTAACTTCTGAGTGGAATTAAACTCAATCCATTTTTTCAATATGGTATCTTTTTACCTTAGCTAACTTTTGTAATTACAAATCAAACAAAACATAATGTCTTAATTTAATAATGAAATTATTAAATTCTCAACCTTACAAACATGCACTGCATTCTAAACACTAAAAAAATATAAGAATTTTTTTTTTTAATTGAAGAGCAAATAACAATTCACATAAATAACCCACTTTGTTCACACATGTTCATTTTTAAACTTTGACCTCTTATTTTATAAAATAATTATAAATTATTATATTTTTATATATTAAAGGACTCAAACAATTGAATCCACTTAAATAAAAAGTTTTGAATTGCATTAAATAAAAATGGTTTATCCATAATCAGGCCATAAAATTAAATAAAAAGTAAGAGATAGAGAGTTATGCATAATCTTTTGAATATAATTTGGGCTATAACTTCTATAAAATTTAAAATTTCAACCCATTAATAAAAAAGGAGAAGAAAAGTCCAAATATATAAGTCAAAATCCAAACTGGGGAAACCAGCAAGCTAATGGTTGGCACATGATATGCCCTTTCTACAAGCTAGCTGTGCAAGTGATTAAGCAGAACAAACATTTGTTCATTGGAATACCCTAACGTGGATGCACTGAACGGAAGGCAATAATAATTATATTGCGTCACTCTTGGGCCTAATTTTAAAAACATATACAAAAAAGTCTTATCTTGCGGCATGGTGTGCAGAAAAGCAAGCAAGTGCTCAATCTCCGATAGCAAGCCTTGCAGATGGGAAATTGAATCAGTTGTGAGATCTGTATGTCCATGCTCCAGTACAATCTTGAATATGAAGTGCAGATTGGGACAAGAACGGCATCAAAAGCAGTGACAAAATACAAACAGAATTTCAAAAAAATTCAACATTTTACTATTCGTTGATGTTAAATAAACTTTAAAATATTCAAATCCACTGTCGCCACTTGCAGAAAAGCCAAGCCCAAACCCATCATCACCTCCACACAGGCACACACCACACTCGCACACACACTTTCCTTTTGCTGAAAAACCCATTACTTTCTTCAACAAACCATTTCTATGACACAAACCCACCACCCCTTTCAACCTTGCTTCCTGTCTCCACTCAAAACCACAGCCTCCTCCGAATGCACCCACTCAAAACGCCCAAGTCTTACTATTATTGCCTCTTCTTCCCCCACCAACCTACTCTGTGGCCGGAAGCTACGCGTTGCCGTCGTTGGAGGCGGCCCAGCTGGCTCCTCTGCTGCGGAAGCCCTCGCCTCTGGTGGAATCGAAACTTTCCTCTTCGAGCGCAGCACTTCCACAGCCAAGCCCTGTGGCGGAGCCATTCCGCTCTGCATGCTCGACGAATTCTCCATCCCTCTCTACCTCATCGACCGTCATGTCACTCGCATGAAAATCATTTCCCCTTCTAATCTCACTGTTGATTTTGGCTCCAAAACCCTCAAACCTCACGAGTCCATCCCCATGACCCGCCGTGAAGTACTGGACTCCTTCCTCCGCTCTCGTGCCCAATCCAGTGGCGCTCATTTGATTCCCGCCCTCGTCACGCATCTCGAGGTCCCTTCCTCATCAACCGAGCCTTACATCATCCACCGTACGAGCAACAACACCAAACGCACCCTAGATAATAAACTCCACCCTACCAAAACTCGCCCAAATCCATTCAAAAAATATCCAAACTCATCCATCAGAGTTTGCGCTCAAATCCATTTAAAAAATATCTAAACTCATTCCATTAGAGTTTGAGCGATTCATATAAACCAGCATGGATAACATCCTAACAACAAAGTAATAATATTTTTAATTTATTCAAAATTTAACTCATTTTTAATTAAATGTCATTCTATAATATGCCCTTGTTCTAAAACACAAGTTACTTTACATCTATCATCCTAAAAAATTCATTTAATTAATAAAAAAATAAAAAAAATAAGTATATGGAGAAAGATAAAAAGGAAGATGTGTTTCTTCTCCACCTTCTGCTGCTAGTGGAGATGGTGGACAATGCCGGCGAAGGGGAAGGAGGCAGTGAGGTGGAGAGGGAAGGGAAGAAGAAAGAAAGATGGTCAATTATTAGTTAGAAAATTCTAATTTTTAAAGGCAGAGCTTTTGCGAGTTAACTTATCCGTCACAAATTTTTGACGAAAAATATAAATTCGTCACAAAATTTGCAACAATATATTATGCTATCACAAATTTGCGATAGATATATTAATTCATCAAAAATTTATAACAGATGAGTTGATGCATCACAAATTTATGATGAAATAATATATTCCATCACAAACTTTATGATGAAATAATGTATTTTGTCACAAACTTTGTAATAAAAATACACTCCGTCACAATATTTTTTACAATAATATTTTTTCGACACATATTAGTGATGGATAAATCCATTTGTCACAAATTTGTAATAGCGTAGAGACGGAATATTTCATCTGTTAATAATTAAAATATTAAAAAAATAAATAAAAAATTTGTGACTGATATTCCATCACAGATCCGTAATATGTCAAAAATCAATATCTAATTTGTGACAAAATCATTTAGTCACAAAAAATCCGTCACAAAATACTATTTTTCTTGTAAATCAATTGAGCTTTTTATATTAATTTTTTTACTATTTCTTTTAATAAAATATTAAATAAAAAAAACAGTAATTATATGTACAAGTACACTTTAATCATTTATCATCATAGGATTTTCGTAAAATTTATCATAACTAATTATTAAAATAAAATTATACTATATATAACAATTGTATGATACTTAGTGCTTAATGTTGCTGAAATTGATTTTTTTTTATATCTAGTTATTCTTTTATTTTCTTTTTTTTCTTACTAATAGACACAAAAAAAAAAGTAGATATCACTTCTTGCGTAGAATAATGTAAATCTGATTTTAAATATAGGATAATGAAAAAAAAAATTTGATAGCTAGGTGAGCAATAAAAAAAAATATAAAAGTCAAAATAAATATATTAAATCGAAGAAAATTAAAAGTTAGAAAAGTATGTAGTGGGCCATCCCATGACAAAATAAATAAATAAATAAATGGTAGCTAGGTGAGCAATAAGAAAAAATTATGGGCCACCCCATGACAGAATTAAAACGAACATCTTTCCCTTAATGAAATGAAATTGTTGGGATCGATAATTAGTCTTTCTTCTTCAATATTTATGTCAAAAAATATATATATATATATATATAAGAAAGCCAAGTTTTTTCTTTATAATTTGCCTTAGTCTTTATCTATTTCTTTGACTCATGGCAATAAACTACTCAAATCTAACTACCCAAGTCATGTCTTTTTACTTATTGAAAGTTGTGACTGTTTCACATAAAATAATATATATATATTTAATAGAAATTATTTTTTTAGAAAATCTTTTTTATAAAAATATTTTTTTTATTATTTAATTATAATATTAAACTAATCATTTATGTTTATATTATATATATATATAAGTATTTTTTATATTTTAATAAAATTATCAAAATTTAAAAAATGACTTAATTTAATAAGTTATTTTTCTTTTAAAATGATTTTATTTTTTCTTTCATAGAAAAATATTTTTCATTGATAAATTTTTTTATTGCCTCGAATGATAAAAAATATAAAATAAATATTTTTTTGGAAATATTTTTTATAAAATAAATAAAATTTTAAATTTAAAAATAAATGATTGGTGAAATTTATTTTGATTTTTTTATCTAAATTTAATGTATTATTAATTTAAAATACAATCATATAAAATTTATATATTTAATAGATAAATTCTATGGTAAACATTGCGCCTGATTGTAAGAATTTTTCGAGTCATTCTACCTTGACTTAACTGCTCAAACCAACCACCCAAGTAAAGCCTACCCAAGTGGAGTCTATCCAAGTGCTATTCTGGGAAGCTTTCTGTAGTTTAAGTCCAGGAAGAAAATAAAGAGTTAGAAAAGTATGCAGTGGGTCATCCCATGACAAAATAAGTAAATAAATGGTAGCTAGGTGAGCAATAAAAAAAATATTAAAGTCAAAATAAATATATTAAATAGAAGAAAATAAAGAGTTAGAAGTATATGGTAGGCCATCCCAAGATAAAATAAATAAATAAATGGTAGCAAGATGAGCAATAAAAAAAATATTACAGTCAAAATAAATATATTAAGCTGAAGAAAATAAAAAGTATGAAGTGGGCCACCGTATGACAGAATTAAAATGAAGATCTTTCCCTTAATGAAATGAAATTGTTGGGATCGATAATTAGTCTTTCTTCTTTCATATATACGAAGGAAAGCTAAGTTTTTCTTTACAATTTGCCTAGTCTTTCTGTATATTTCTTTGACTCATGGCAATAAACTACTCAAATCTAACTACCCAAGCCATGTCTTTTTTTACTTGTTGAAGGGTTGGTCTATTTCACAGAAAATTATTTATACATATATAATAATTTTAATAAAAATTATTTTTTACAAAAATATTTTTTTATTATTTAATTATAATATTAAAGAAATAATATGTATTTAAATTATATATATATAAATATTTTTTATATTTTAATAAAATTATCAAAATTTAAAAAATAATTTAATTTAGTAAGTCATTTTTTCTATAAAATAATTTGATTTTACCCTTCATCAGAACAATATTTATCGTTAAAAAATTTTTTAATTATCTTGAATAATAAAAAATATGAAAAAATATTTTCTTAGAAATATTTTTTACAAAGTAAATAAAATTTTAAATTTAACAATAAATAATTAATGAAATTTATTCGAATTTCTCTTACATTTATCGTACTATATTATAAATTTAAAATATAATTATATAATATTTATATATTTAATAAATAAATTTTATAATATATAATGTGCCGTGAATACGGATTCTAAGTAAGAATTTTCCAAGTCATTCTATATAGACTCACTGCTCAAACCAACAACCCTAGTAAAGCCTACCCATATAGACGGTACACGCACTACTCAAACCTAACAAAAGCCTACCCAAGTGGAGTCTATCCAAGTGCTATTTCTAGGACGCTTTCTGTAGTTCAAGTCCAGGAAGAGGTTCACCGATGGCAGGCTCGATGGATCTGAAAATAAGCGTCCTCGCTGAGGACGGAGAAAGCTGGGAGCAGAGAAGCAAGCGGTTTCAAACATTAATGAATGAAGGACTGGAAACTTCCACACAGCCTAATAGGACGGATTACATTATGGATCCTGCCCTGCTTGAAGCTGCAGTTGAAGCCAATGCTGACAAGTTCATTGATGCTGTGGAACGAATTTCAGCAGAGAAAAAGGTATCCCTGCCCACCATCTTCAATCAACTAGACCCGTCAGGAAATTCTTTGCTTCATATTGCCACAAGTTCAAGGAATGAAGAGATTGCCCAACTCATTGCGTATCACTTTCCTTCGCATATTTCGAAGAGGAATATCAAAGGCGATACTGCTCTGCACATTGCTGCTAGAGGTGCTTAATACTATTGAAATTCTTGTTTGCCGTGGAAAAGATTTCCCTGGCACAGATACTACTTCAGCTTCCTCTTCTTTCACTTCTGCAAATGATTTCGCAGAAAGTACAGGTGATGATAGATTATTAAGGATAAAAAATGTGCACGGAAACACTGCTTTGCATGAGGGTGTGATGAATCGCCACCTTGATGTGGCTCAATTCCTGATTTCTGCAGATGAAGAAGTGTGGTATTATCAGAACAAGGAAGGTTGGTCTCCGCTCTATATGGCAGTCAAAATAGGTGATTTTGACATTTTTCAATTACTGTTGAAAACTCCATTAAGCCATTCTGATTCACACAAGAAGCTTGGAGGAACCCCCCAGCTCATGCTACTGTTATTGAAGACAAAATAGGTACCTACTTGCGTCTGTCAATCTTCTTTAATTCACGCTATAATTCCATTTAATAGTCCTTCAAATTTCAGATATGTTAAAGGAGATGGCTGAGGTGAATCCTGAACTTGTCCAATTAAAAGATGGAAGAGGACGAACTGTGCTTCATTGGGCGGCACACAGAGGCAACGTTGATGCAGTTCGGTTCCTCTCAAGCAAATTTAGTGGTGGCCTGTTTGAAATGGACAATAAGGGGTTCTTTCCTATTCACATTGCAAGCGAGGAAGGGCGTGTTGAGGTAATAAAGGAGTTGCTTGAGCAGTGGCCCCATCAAAGAGAGTTGCTTAACAGAGAAGGTCAGAATATTCTTCATGTTGCTGCTAAGAGTGGAAAAGATAACGTGGTGAGATTCATTTCGGAAACTCCTACACTGGAGAAGCTTTTGAATGAGAAAGACAGAAATGGAAACACTCCTTTACATTTGGCAGCAATGAACTCTCATCCAGCAGTTGTGCTTACTTTAACATGGCAAAAGAAAATAAACATAAAGCTTCTCAACAATGAAAGCAAATCGGCTTTTGATGTAAGTCCCAAGCTCACCGGCAGTCGGAGGAGAGCTGAATACGTATGAACTCTATATACACCCCTACCTATATTATTTATTTATTTATTTGATTTATCATTTAATTAGAGATATGTGATGGAAAAAAATATATAAAGTGAGAGTGAATTTATATATTAACCTATTAAAATTAACGTCATCCAACCTTCGTTTAATTTTACAAATTTGCTCAAACTTCTAATTTTAACAATATATCTTATCTTGGTTTTCCAATTTGGTTTTTATCTTATTTTGGTCAATCAAAATTAATCAAGAATGCAACAGAAGATAATATTATCACTCATTTGGATGAAAGTAATTTAATTAAGATATGGGAAAGATCTTACAACTGTTATCTGTCTTATAAAACTGTAAGCAAATTATAAAATCTAGATAGATGATCAAAATTAAAATATTAAAAAAATTTTTAAAAAAAATCAAATGTTTAGAATTCTTAAAGCCATTAAGCCCATTAGAATTAGAATAAAGATCATTTGCCCATCATAGATACTATAGTAAAGTGATGTTGCCATTGGACTAATAGCAATTTTTTTTTTCTTAATATAGTTAAATACACGTATAAATAATTCAATGATATGATATGCGCTTTGATAAAATCATAGTGATTTTACTAAAATATGCTAATTCATATGCAGTAATTTTTTAATAGCATCAGGTATAATTTTAGAGTAACAATTGATATAACCTTGTAATAGATATAATTCTATATCTGAATCTGATATAAATTTTTAATAGCATTTGATATAATTGTATCATTATATTATTTTTTAAATTGATTAACATGTTATGTAGTATTTTTTTAATAGCAGTTCATATAATTTAGTAACAGCAATAGATATAAATTTATAGTAGCAACTGGTATAAGTTATATCATGTGGTGATTTAGTAACTAATATAATTTTGTATCTTATATAATTCTTTAATAGTATGATATAATATTTTTAGCTAATTATATTAAATACATATATAATTTTGTATTTGATATAATGTTTTAATAACACCTGAAACAGTTTTGTAATAGCTGCATATATAATTTTATATTTGATATAATTTTTTTTATAATAGCTCGTATAATTTTTTTAGGTTGACTAATATAATACACAGTGATTTTTTAAAAGTAGTTTATATAATTTTGTATTTAATATAATTTTTTAAAATTAGCTAATATAATTTTTATTATTATCTAATATAATTTTATATTTTGTAAAAGATATAAAAATATATGTTATATAATTTTAAATTTTAAAATAAATAAATCAATAAATTATTTCCTTAACATGACACATGCATGGTGATTTTGGGAGGATACTTATTAATCTAAGTGTCACGCTTTTATAAGTAACTTTTTGTTAGCAATTATATAATGATTCTTATTAAACTAAATTTCACACTTTTATAAGTTATTTTTTGGCCACATGGCGATTTATGATAGCCACCTGAAGGATTTTATCATCTATTTGCTTTGCAGGTTTTGACAAATGGTGCTTTGCTTTCTGCTGGTGCTCGCCCAAATTTTGATCTAAATTTTAACGAGCGAAATTCCAACAAGAGATATTCAATTAGAGTTGAAAAGATTAAAGAGTTGGTTGGCATTGTATTACTGCTGGAAACGCTTGTGGCCACCGTCACCTTTACTGCTGTATTCTCCATCCCTGGTGGATATAATAGCCCTAACAATCCAGACAAAGGAATGGCAACTATTTTAAATAAGCCTATGTTTCAATTCTCTGTGATGTGCAACGCTACTGCTTTTTATAGTTCCATCATCAGTATTTTCTTCATCCTGGTTGGTATAATGTTAGTTGATGTCTATTTTGCGGTATATTTCTATTTCCTTTCCCTATATCTATTATGCTTTGCTCTTGCGATGATGTCCCTGGCATTCATGGCTGCAATACAAGCAGGACTAAGCCAAGTTTCTTGGCTAGCCTCCTATGCTCTCATCATGGGAATCATCTCTCTTATCATTCCATTGTCGATAATCACAATAATTTCATTACCATTTTCATGCAATAAGCCGCATTTTATGCGATATATCATCTACTACCTCAGTCGTGCAGCTGTTCCACTAGTAAAAAATTCCTCACTACTTGGAAGAGCAGAAGAATCTGAGATCAAAGATTTGAAAGAACCAGAAGGGTCACAACAATTGGGAAAAGATGAACAACAACGGTCTCTGCCTCAAAGAGAAAGTAAGCAAGAAGAATTGCAAGAGTTAAGAGACGATGGGCATACAACGATATCTTCAGAAAATGGAGAGCAAGAAAGAGTAGTTGCTTAATTTTACCCATTGCTTTTAAGGTCACTAGATTTATCATTCATTTTAAGAAGTGGTTAATTTCAATTTATAAGTTACTTATTAGAATGCGTTTGGAACAATCTATATGAGAACAAAGCTGATAAGTGTTTTTTTTTTTTTTTTTTTACCATCTTTTTTTACATGGAATAACAATCTCTATGCTATATATATGGTCATTTTGCTTATGTAACAAATTCCATTTTCTTTGCAATTGTATTTTTATTCATAGCATGCATTCAAATATATAGGATTAAAATGTGTTTGTTCATTTTTATTAAACACAAACTTGCAACAGGGATCATATGATTTAAAGAATTATTTTCGCTCAAGTACTCTTAACTAGGGATGATCTTTAGAGATGTTTTAAACACTAAGCTAGACTCAGAACAGAAATGGAGTTCAATATAAATGCTTTAGATTCAACCAAACTTGCATCCCCAAAAGGTTTGAGTCCATAAGTTTGGCTTCTAATTATAAGGTCTAGAAAAACTCCAAATGAATATACTTATACAAGAGCTACCTGTCAAATTTCTGTTCACTACCTGCCAAATTTGAACATTAATAAAGGCATGCATTATAATCAGGACACCTCTTTTTTGGGAAGGTTCACAGTTGGAGAGCCTCTTGGAACATCCCATGTATAATACATTTGAATAGTAGCAGCACCCCACCTTAGAGGCTTTGAGCTTCAAATTCTAGCAAGCAAGCTCTGTCTCTGTTCTTTAATATATATATATAAAAGGATCGTGCTTAATTATGGGTAGTAGCCTAATCCCACTTCGTTTAAGAATTAAGATTATGTTCTATCCAAACAATTAATGTACTCCAATAATTCTTGGACAATTGCATACCAAAATCAAATGAAACATCATTTAGTTGCAGACATAATGTCTTAATATTTAATAATCAAATAATAAAATTATTAAAATTCCATCCTTACAAACATGCACTGCATTCTAAACACTAAAAAGATCTAAGAAATATTTTTTTACAGTGAAGAGCAAGTAACAATTCACATAAATAATTCACTTTGTTCACACATTCATCCTTAAACTTTAACCTTTTAATGTATAAATTATAAAATTATTGTATTTTTGTATATTAAGGGACTCATATAATTGAATCCACTCAAATAAAAAGTTTTGAATTACACTATATAAAAATGATTTATCCATAATTAGGCTCAAAATATTAAAAAATAATAGAAAGTAAGAGAAAGAGACACGTGCCTTGGCTATAACTTCTATTAAAAAAATAAAATAAAATTTCAACCCATTAATAAAAAGGAAAAAAAAATGCAGAAGTCAAAAACCAAATGGGGAAAATGACAAGCTACTGGTTGGTATCTGATATTCCCTAGCTGTTCAAGTAATTAAGCAAAACAAACTTTTGCTCATTGGAATACTGCTGTGGATGCAATGAACAGAAGGCAATGATAATCACACTACTTCACTCCTGGGTCTAATTTTAAAAACATAGACTAGAGTCTTATCTTGCGGCATGGTGTGCAGAGAAGCAAATGCTCAACTGATGTGTTGCAATCTCAACATCCCATTTTTGTGTCAGATTAAAGAGAGAACTAGTATTTCAAACTCTGATAGCAAGCCTTGAAGATAGGAAATAGAATCAGTTGCGAGATCTGTTAAGTCAGTGCACATTGGGAAAAAAGGGGCATCAAAAGCAGTGATAAAATCTTTAGCAATTTTAAAAATTTAGTATATTTTATTAGAATTGAAATAATTAAATTAAATCATGAATTTTTTTTTAAATCATTAGGCTTATCAAAAATCATGCCTAAAAATAACTAATTATATATGAGGAATCACAAATCAAAGAGAAGTATGTTAATGGGACCAACAATTCAAATCCTATTCAAATTCTTCAAAGATGAACCAAAGAAAATGTGTATAGAGTCAAATTTTATCCCTCAATTACTGAGAATCTTGGACTTTGGCTTGAAATTTGAAAGTATGCCTTGTCCGAATATCAATAAGTAACTTATTATTAATTCTAATAGCAATCACATGTACAATGAATGCATTTTAATAAATTTAATTTATCATGGTAGAATTTATATAAAATTTATCACAATCAATTATTAAAATAAAATTACACTATAACAATTGCGAGAAATAATAAATGACGTCATTCTTAGTATTTAATGCTGTTGAGATTGATTTTAATTTCATGGATAATCACATTAACATGAGTTATGCATATAATCCATGATTTAAGTGTTACTTGGATTGTTGAAAATTACCACGATAATAATTTGAGAAAGAGCACCTTCTTGCACCTAAGAATTGCTTCAATAAGGAAAACCAACCACATGCCGCTTGCTTCTTCAAAAATAACAGCCTTCTTGTTTCTGCCCCAAAAGTATCAAGTGCACGCCTATTTTCTTTTTATCTAGACTAACTACTGCATTCAGTTTTTGAAAACCATTTTATACTCAAGTTTCCCATCTACAGCAATTTTCCCTTAAAACAAAAACTGTCTCGCTTTAAAAGCTTCAAGCCTTTTAACTTTCGGGCTTGAGCAACATGGGACTCCAAACCCATTCATAGGTCGTCTTTTTTCTTCACTTTGATTAAATGAAATCAATTTTGTTGGGATTGATATTAGTATTTCTTTTTTTAATATTTACGTCAAAAATATTTTGATTTTTATACACAGGGAGTTGGAAAATGAGGACACGGACGATTACATAATTCATACTGGCACAAAATAATATATCACCAAGCTAAGTTTTTCTAATTTGCCTATTCTTTTCTTGTCTCATCAAAGTCTTCCTATATAGATAAAAATTATCCAAGTCAAGTCTACCCAAATCAATTCTTGTTACTTGGATAATCTTTTGGATATAACTTGGGCTATAACTTCTACAAATATTAAAATTTCAACCCATTAATAAAAAAGGCCCAAACACAGAAGTCAAAATCCAAACTGGGGAAACAAGCAAGCCACTGGCTGGTATATGATATTCCCTTTCTACAAGCTAGCTGTTCAAGTGATTAAGCAAAACAGAAGGCAATGATAATTATATTGCTTCACTCTTGGAACTGATAATGTTGCAAGCTCAACATCCCATTTTTGAGTCAGATTAAAGTTAACTGGTATTTCAATCTCTGATAGCAAGCCTTGCAGATAGGAAATTGAATCAGTTGTGAGATCTCCAATACAATCTTTGATTATGAAGTGCAGATTGGGGAAAAAGGGGGCATCAAAAGCAGTGATAAAATACAAACAGAAGTTCAAAAGAATTCAACATTTTACTATTCCTTGATGTTAAATAAACTTTAAAATATTCAAATCCACCATTGCCACTTGCATAAGAGCCAAGCCCAAACCCATCATTACCTCCGCACAGGCACACATCACACACATACTCTCCTTTTGCTGGAAAACCCAATACTTTCTTCAACAAACCATGTCTATGACACAAACCCCCCACACCTTTCAACCATGCTTCCTGTCACCACTAAATACCACAACCTCCTCCGAATGCGCCCACTCAAAACGCCCAACTCTTTCTATTACTGCCTCTTCTTCCCCCACCAAGCTACTCTCTGGCCGGAAGCTACGCGTTGCAGTCGTTGGAGGCGGCCCAGCTGGCTCCTCTGCTGCGGAAGCCCTCACCTCTGGTGGAATCGAAACTTTTCTCTTCGAGCGCAGCACTTCCACAGCCAAGCCCTGTGGCGGAGCCATTCCTCTCTGCATGCTCGACGAATTCTCCATCCCTCTCCACCTTATCGACCGCCATGTCACTCGCATGAAAATCATTTCCCCTTCTAATCTCACTGTTGATTTTGGCTCCAAAACCCTCAAACCTCACGAGTCCATCCCCATGCTCCGCCGTGAAGTACTGGACTCCTTCCTCCGCTTTCGTGCCCAATCAAGTGGCGCTCATTTGATTCCCGCCCTTGTCACGCATCTCGAGGTCCCTTCCTCATCAACCGAGCCTTACATCATCCACCACACGAGCAACAACACCAAACGCACCCTAGCCGTCGATGTGATCATCGGAGCGGACGGAGCCAACAGCAGAGTCGCCAAATCGATAAAAGCTGGAAATTACACTTGTGCCATCGCTTTCCAAGAGAGAATTAGATTACCCGAAGAAAAAATGGAATACTACCAAAATCTCGCAGAGATGTACGTAGGAAATGACGTGTCACCCGATTTCTACGCGTGGGTATTCCCCAAATGCGACCACGTGGCAGTGGGCACTGGTACAGTGTGCGCGAAACCAGACATTAAAGCATACCAAAGAGGGATCAGAGAAAGGGTAAGCCACAAGATCAATGGGGGGAAAGTGATCAAAGTGGAGGCACACCCAATACCGGAGCACCCACGTCCGACGAGGGTACGGGGTAGAGTAGCGCTGGTGGGGGATGCGGCGGGATACGTGACAAAGTGCTCTGGCGAAGGGATATACTTCGCGGCGAAGTCAGGAAGAATGTGCGGAGAGGCGATAGTGAAGGCTTCTGAGGGAGGGGAGAAGATGGTAAGCGAAGAAGATTTAAAAAGAGAGTATTTGAGAGAGTGGGATAGTAAGTTCATGAAAACATTCAGATTCTTGGACTTGCTGCAGAGAGTGTTTTATGGTAGTAATGCAGCGAGAGAAGCATTGGTAGAGCTATGTGGAGATGAGTATGTGCAGAGAATGACATTTGATAGCTATTTGTATAAGAAATTGGCTAATGGGGATAGATGGGAAGATGTGAAGATGGTTTTGAATACTATTGGGAGCTTGGTGAGGTGTAAGATTGTGGAGAGGGAGATGGAGGCCTTGAAGGTTTAATTAGGCTTCAAAATTGCATCATCTGCCAATAGCATTGGTTGTCTCGTTCGTCACTTGGTAGTATAAATTGTGTGACATTATGGCAATGTGAAATGCTTATTGTGAATAAACTGAATTAGAGTGCCTGCATAAACTGAATAATTGTTATTTCTGTTTTAGTGATTTAAACGTAAATGATTGAAAATTAGAGTGAGTTAAAGGCAGAAGCACTCTGTGAAGATTGAACGTAGAGCAGGGTATTACAATGTAGAGCAGGCAAATTGGAAGCATGCAATGTAGAAAAATAGAAGCCCCGCTAATGAAAATTAGCCCAGCATGCAACAGAACAACACAAAGGTAAGTCACCCTCCAAGAGCCAAAGCCAAGCACCATCGACCAAGTTCGATAGCTATTTTGTGGAGGGTAACAAAGTTGTGCATATCCAAAATAAACCTCTCCTTGGTTAGTGGCAGAGCTAGGATGTAATCTTAAAGAGGGGGCCAAAGGAACACTTCTTTTTCCTCGCACATTTCGCAAATTATTTATTATTGTACTTTAATAATATAATTTAATATGCATTTTTCTATATTTTATATTTCATAATCATATTATAAATTTTTGTTAATGATAAAATTTTTAATTAATTAAAATTTTATTTTAATGATTAATAAGTAAATAAGTTCATTAATATATTTTTTTATTATTTCTTAAAATTACTTAATATATACCAATAAAAGAATAAATAAAATATAAAAAAGACATGTCATGTGGTGATTTTTGAAGTATCATTATTAAAATTTTTTATAATTTATTTTTTTATAATTATATTATAAAATTTTATTAATAATAAAATTTTTAATTAATTATAATTTTATTTCAACTGTTAATAAGTAAATAAGTTAATTAATAGATTATTTTTCATTATTTCTTAAAATTACTTTAACATATACCAATAAAAGAATGAATTAAAAAAAAAAAAAAGACATGCCATATGGTGACTTTTCAAGTATCAATATTAAATTTCTTATATTTTAAATATAAAACATGTATTGAAAATAATTTTTAAATTACATAAACAATTTTTTAGTGAATAATTATTTAAATGTATATTAATGTAATTTTATAAAAAATAATTTACACTTTTCTAATTTAATAGAAAATTTATTTAAAAAATTTTTTTTGGAGATATATTATATAATGAGCAGAGCTTATAAGGCATAAAGTTATAAACTTAAAAACTTTTTAATTCTTAAAAGATTAAAAAAAAAAACAATTTTAGATAACTACTGTTATTTTATTTGAGATAAGAATTTAGTAGTTGAAATTTAAAAAATATTTAGATCAAAGTTGATAGTCAATATGAGGGAGAACATACTTTTTTTACTTTTAAAAACTTTTACTTTAAAAATTGATATAATTTTTGTTTTAAAAGCATCATGATCTATATTTCAAGCCAAACTTTTTATTTTGCCCACTCAAATTCTAATTTATGGCTAGAATTATATTAAAAAAAAATTTTAAATATATTAATTTTTTTTTTATATAAAACTAGGGGCCGTGGCCCCTTCGCCCCCTCCCTCCGCCACTTTCCTTGCTGCTACTGGATTTGCTAAAAAAGGCCAACATAAGCCTATTTACAACCCCACCCAAAGGTAAAGAGGGAGAATGCAATCTTCAGGCGAGGGCATAAGATTCCCTACCTAGAAGAGGCAAAGGAAAATTGTGGAAACCCAATAAAGAAAAGAGAAGAGTTCCTAGAAGATGGTACTAACCAAGAAAGTTTCTCTCTAATAGACAAAAAGAGGAAAGTATCAAGCTTGCCAACAAATTCAAAATTTATCTCAAAAATAAACATTTTAATATGAATTAATGTTAAATAAACTTTAGAAATATTCAATCCACCATTAATTTACCACTTGCACAAAACACAAACGCATCAATCTCCATCCCTATACTTAGGCTCTATTATTTTAAACAAAAAGTAGTTTTGAATCCACACAAATAAAAAGTTTTTGAACGTTAAAAAAAAAATGAATTACACTAAACAAAAATGTTTTATCCATAATCAGGCTCAAAACAATAAATAAAAAGTATGAGAAAGAGAAGGATTCATAATCTTTTGGAAACAACTTGGGGTATAACTTCTATAAGAGTTAAAATTTGAACCCATTACTTAAAAATGGAAAAAGACAAACCAAATACAAAAGGAAAAACCAAACTTAGGAAACTGGCAAGCCACAGGTTGGTTTTTGACATTTCCTTTTCTGAACTAGCTGTTCAAGTAATTAAGGAAAACAAACTTTTGTACATTGAGTTTTAAGATGAATAACAATCTTCTATGGTGCCCCCCGAATTAAGACTACTATAGAAAAGTCCTAGGTAAATAATTTTTTAACTGAAGTCAACTGTGATTGCCTATTTGTCTCGCGGGATTCACTCTTGTATAATAAAAAATGTCACCTACTGTGCTAGCTAGATGGTGCACATTCGTTCAAATTCAATTTGAAATTTGGATAAAATTTCTATCAATTTTGAAAATGTTATATTTATGACTCAAAATCCTAATTGATTTGGAAAACATTTTTCTAATAATTTGAGTAGGAGAAATATTCTTCAATAGGATTGAAGAATATTTCTTATATAGAGTATAACTAGTATTTTAGCATTACTCTTAAATTAAGTGAGACTCCTAATCGGATTAAGATTAAGAAAATTAACACTATAAATAGGAGAATGGTGAAAATATTATTTAACTTTGCCCATAGAGAGGGGCTTTCACTTATTGCAAAGAATAACTTTGTCAATTGCTAAAGATTTGACTTCGTCTATTGATGAGAGGCTTCTGGCCTTTGCAGTCCTATGGAGGGAAAGGGATTTCGGTCTAAGGTGGAGAAAGGGCATAAAATCTAAGAGGAGGAAATTCTTGTCTATTGGTGAGAGGGTTCTTGCCCATATAGTTGAAGACACCCTTTGTGGTATATTAGATGTAGTCGTACACATATTAGGTTATATCTAGAGGAGATTGAAAGAACTAATTAATACATTTATTATGTAATGTGAGTTCTATTATGCGTAATTAGATTGATGGATAGTATAGCTTGAGTTTGTAATAGATAATTTATTATTATTAATAGTGAAAGATGACATACCCATAGATGTATCCCTATGTGAAAGGGATAAACTATGTAAATATTAGTATTTTGTATGTTTATTTTATTTTTTACAGTTTACATGTTTTCGCGGTTCACAATAGAAAATTTAGTATATTTGCTAGAACTGAAATAATTAGATTAAATCGCAAAAAAGAAATTTTTTAAATCAGTAGGCCTATAAAAAATCATGCCTGAAAATAACTATTTATGCATGAGGAATCACAATTCAAAGAGAAGTATGTTAATGGGACTAACAATTCAAATCCTATTTAAATTCGTCAAAGATGAACTAAAGAAAATGTGTATAGAGTGAAACTTTATTCCTTAATTACTAGGGAAAAAGACCAAAATAATGTGATTTCAAAAATATTTTATCAAAATAATGTGAATTTTAAATTATTTATCAAAATAATGTAGTATGATAGAAACCACCATTTGAATAAGTGATTTTACGTTTCAGCACTTTAATAAGAAATTACTATTTTAAATAAAGTTTTTATTATTTTGTGTCAGTATGACAGAGCAATATTGCTCTCAAAATCACCAGTTAAATTGATAATTTTGTGTCTTGATTCATTGCCTATCACATCATCAGAATTTTACTTTTTTTACACTCAAACCACCAAATGGAATGGTGGTTTTAAGTGCAACATGTGTGGCATGTTAGAATAGACATGTTGCAGGGAATTTATTCCCTCTTTTATGGTATGTTGAATTATTGGCTTTACACGCCTGTGAATTATTTTAGTGGCTTTAAAAGCCATGAAATTGTCTTAAAAAATAGAAGACTTCCTCTGTATTAAGTAAAACTAATCTGATTTTTTTTTCTTCCTCTTTCATCTTCTTCATTTTTTTTTTTCTTTGTATGAAGTAATTATTTTGGTGGAATATCAATGGAGTGTTGAACAGAATCAAAAGGAAAAGCAAAAGCAGATCCAGTAATCTATCAAATAGATATTCCCAAAATCCACCACGGACTAGGAGGCCTCCACAATGCGGCACAAGAGTACACATCGGTCGACATTAGTCTAATTTAATATATGTTCAATTATAATTATATTATTTACATTATAATATTTTCTCAATGTCATCTATTTACATTATGTACTTTTTAGTTTTTTTTTTCTAATATAACTTAAATTTATAGTAACTGAATTTATTTGAAAATTTTTCCTAAAATATTTTTATAATTGTATAATCTTAAAATATTTGTAATATAAATTGAAATATAAATATTTATGCTTATAATATAAATTGAAATAAAAAATAATTATACTCATAATAAAAATGTAAATGTAAAATAGTTCCAATACTATTAATTTATTTGAAATTATTCATTAATTTTCACTTTAAGAAATAATTTCAAGAAAAATATTTACGCATTAATTTATTACAATAAATAGATATAAAATTAATAAATATAACATAACAAATTTATATATATAAAAAAGAAACCTGTATGCATTAATCAAATAAAATATATGAAGAATTAAAAAAATTATTGTATAAAAGAGAAGAGAGGGAAAAATAAAACCTGATATGAAAGCCATAAGAGACCTATAAAACTTCTTCTCTCTATACTTCGAAAATATGCATTCTGAAAATAGGAGAAAGAATTTATATTTATAGGGAAAATTTAGTGCGCCGTTGGGAGAATATATTCTCTGTATTATATGCATTCTAAAGTTTTGATATATTCTGATGGATGCTTAAGAAATTACCACTTCAACTGGCATTTTCACAAGCAATCTGTAAACACTAATTTGATTAGCGGTTTTGTGTGCATCTAGCATACTATCACATTGACTTTGGCACACACAGCAACTTTAACACTCTAATTTGACACTTGGATGTTGCTACTGAAATTACTTTTTGTATTGGTGATTTTATTTTATTTTTTTAACACTAAAATTGCTTTTTGAGTTGGCTTTTTCACAAACACACAATATTGATAAATAGTTTTAAATTATATTATTTTGATAAAATATTTTTAAAAATACATTGTTTATATAATTAATCCTAATTACTGGGAATCCCGGACTTTGGCTTGAAATTTAAGAGTATGCCTTGCCCGAATATAAATAAGTAACTAATTGTTAATTCTAATAGCAATCACATGTACAATGAATGCACTTAAATAAATTTATCATGGTAGAATTTATATAAAATTTATCATAATCAATTATTAAAATAAAATTATAGTATAACAATTGCATGAAAAGATAAATGACGTGATTTTTAATATATACTATTATTGAGATTGATTTTGTTTGTAGCTAGTTCTTTTTCTTTTAATTAATTTATTTTTCCTTTTCAATATAGAGGAAAAAAAAGAGTAGACATCATGTCTTCTGTAACATAATCTAAATCTTATTTTAAATATAGTACAAGGAGAAATAAAAACGAAAAAAAAAAATCCTTCATGTGAAGATAATAGAGTTTATACACATTATCACTCTAGAGGCCAACTTGTATCACTAATCTCATGCATAATCACATTAACATTAGCTATGCATATAATCCACAATTTAATTACCACAACAATAATTTGAGAAAGAGCACCTTCTTGCACCAAGAATTGCTCCAATAAGGAAAACGAACTGCTTGCTTCTTCTTCAAAAATAACAACCTTCTTGTTTCTGCTCCAAAAATATCAAGTGCACATCTATTTTCTTTTTAGAAATAAGTACAATTTAGTATTTTGTAATTTACGCATTTTATTAATAGGGACATGAGTTTTATTTTACTTTTTTTTATTTGAGAACTCGGATTATTATGCTGTTAGCACTTAAGGATAAAATTGTTAATAGTATTAATGTATACTAACATGGTAAGTTTCCTTATACTTTTAAGTTTGCGCAAGTAAACCATATCTATTTGGTTATATATACCAATTTGCCTGCTGATTTCCTCACAATAGGAGAGTAAAGTCAGCATATCATTTTTTTTTTTCTCGTTCTTCCTAACTTAGTACTGGATGAATGATATGATTATATAGCCAAATAGGTAGGGCCTATTTGTTATGCTAGCTTAAGAGTACAAAGACTTCTCACATCAACATATATTGATACCGTTTAGTAATTTTGTCCTTAAGTGAAAGTATAATAATAGAAGCCCTTAAATAAAAAAAAAATAACCTTTTATTGAGAAATTATTAGGTGCACCCGGTGCACATGCACTATCTCTCACAATCATGTGAGACTCACTCTCTATATTGTAGAGATACTCATTTTTCTGTGAGAGAGTGAGCATTATTTTTTAGTACTTCCAGTGCATCTAATAATTAGCCATCAATAAAATGCACAAAACACTTATACTAAAATGTACTTATTTCTTTTTTTTTTTTCTTTTTTTTTTTTTTCCTCAAAGCTTATTCCTTCTTTTTATCTGGACTAACTATTGCATTCAGTTTTTGAAAACCATTTTATACTCAAGTTTACCATCCACAGCAACTTTCCCTTAAAACAAAAATTGTCTTGCTTTCAAGGCCTTAAGCCTTTTGGCTTTGGGGCTTGAGCAATATGCAGCTCTAAACTGATGTATGAGTGGTCCTTTTCCCACACTCATGATCAAACAAAATCAATTTTTATGTCAAAAATATTTTAATTTTTATATATAAAGAACTGGAAAATGAAGACACGGACGTCCAACGATTACATAATTCAAAATGGCACAAAATAATATATCACTAAGCTAAGTTTTTCTAATTTGCCTAGTTTTATGTATATTTCCTTGACTCATCAAAGTCTTCCTAGATAGACACAATTATCCAAGTCAATTCTACGCAATTCAATTCTTGTTACTTATTTATTGATTGTCCAATTAAATTTATATATATTTGTCAAAGTCATGGTATGTACACATACTATTCAAATCCAACCATCCAAATCAAGTTTTTATATTTATTTTTTTTTTGTCCAATTTAAACTTAAAAATAAATGTCTCATTAAGATATATATATATATATATATATATATATTGTCAAAGTCATCGAATGTAGTGTACTATTCAAATCTAACCATCCAAATCAAGTATATTTATTTAGTCTAAATGTTATAAAAAATTTTTTTTGTCAATTTTAATTTGATTTAGAAGTTTAGTATTTATTGGGCTCTAGTCAAAGATTGGGAATTTGAGTATTAATGTGGTGCTTGACATGATAAAAATATTATTTTTTACTTTAATATGTTGTTGCTAATGTTGCATAACTTTAATACTTAAAATATCCAAAACTTTTTACTTTTATCAATTGTAGCAAATTTTATGAATTTGTTTCATTTATAATCACTTGACTGATTTTTTATTTAATTTGATCAAAATTAATATTTTATTATTTAATACAATTATAAAAAATAAATATTTATATTATTTAATACAACTTAACTTAATTTAACTCAACTAAACCTTTATCCCAAAAATTTAGGGTCGGCTGTATGGATTCTCTTTCTCCACTCTAAACGATTTTGGGTTAAATCCTCAGAAATGTGTAATGCTTATACGTTATATTGTACTACTATCCTCTAAGTCAGTTTAGGTCTACCCCTTTTTTTTTCTTTCTATCCTTTAATCTAATATGTTTTACTTGTCTAACTGAAGCTTCTGTATGTTTACGCTTCACATGACCAAACCACCTCAATCTCCATTCTCTCAACTTATTCTTAATTGGCATCACTCCTACATTTTCTCTAATACTCTCATTACGGACTTTATCTAGTCTAGTATGACCACTCATCCACCTTAACATTCTCATCTCTGCAACTCTTATCTTAGACACATATGACTCCTTCAGTGCCCAACATTCACTACCATATAACATGGCCGATCGTATGACTGTATGGTAAAATTTTCCTTTCAACTTATTGAGAATCTTATGATCACATAAAACTCCAGTGGCACATCTCCACTTCAACCATTCGGCTTTAATCCTATGATTTAATATTCTCCTCACATCCCTCATCTACTTGAAGTACTGAACTAAGATATTTAAAGTGATTACTTCAAGACAGTACCACTCCATCCAAATTAACTCTTTCCTATCACCAAATGTAACAAAAGCGTAATCCTCAATTTGTATTATTTAATATAACAAAAAAAATATTTCTCTATCTCTCTCCCCTCATTTTTTATTTTGTAGTATTTACAAGAGTTATTTATAAAAATAGATATATTCTTATTTATTTAAAATTAAAAATATTCTTCCATCCAGCTCTCTTTCTCTCACTCCCTCTCTCCTTCTACCTACAATCATCCATATTATATATATATATACCTCTCCGCCTTCCTCTCTCCAAAAAATATTCCTATACCTCCCTTCCTCTCTCTCCCTCTCCCTCTTCATCTCTTTCCTCCCACTCACTATCATCCAATAATATATATACACATTTACTCATATATAGGTTATTATTATTATATATGTGCTAAAATGATGAGTATTGTTATTATTGACATATTTTACATAAATTTTTAATTTTAAACAAATTAAAAAAATGAGAAAAGAGAGAGGGAAATTTTATTTTATTTTTTATTTTATTTTATTAAGTAACATAAATATTCAATTTTGCAATTGTATTATGTAATAAAATATTAATTTTTGACCAAATTATATCAAAATTAGTCAAATAGTTATAAATGAAACAAACTTATAGAAATAATTATAATCGACAAAAATCAAAAAGCTTTGAATTTTTTTCAATAATTAAAGTTATGCTAAATCAACATGTAAAATAATTCACACCATGTCAGTTACCATGCAAGTCAACAATAACATATTAAAAAAAATATTTTTATCACATCAAGCGCCACATTAATTCCCTCAATTCCTCGTCTTCGACTAAACCATAATAAATATTAAACTTTCAAATCAGGTCAAAATTAACTAAAAAAAACTATAATTACAAAAACGCGCAAGGTTTGGATTGTTTAAAACATTAGGCCTTTTATTTATTTATTAATTGTCCAATTTAAACAAAAAAATAAATTATTATAATTTATAGACACTACTAAAACTCAAGTATAAGTCTTTTTATTTATTAATTGATTGTTCAATTTAAACTAAAAAACAAATATATGACTAAACTATCCAAGACTTCACTTATTTATTGGTTGTCCAATTTAGACTCTGAAACAAAAACTTTGTACTTTCCAGGGAAATAACTGTTGTCGCAGGGAATGGAGAAAGCTGGGAGCAGAGAAGCAAGCGGCTTCAAACATTAACGCATAAAAGGACTGGGCAAGTCCCGACAGCCTTCTAGGATAGATTACGTTATGGATCCTGCCCTGCGTGAAGCTGCAAGTGAAGCCAATGCTGACAATTTCATTGATTCTATGGAACGAATTTCAGCAGAGGAAAAAGTATCCGCGCGCGTCAACCATCTTCAATCAACAAGACCCGTCAGGAAATTATTTGCTTCATATGGCCACAAGTTCAGGGAATGAAGAGATTGCCCAACTCATTGCTTATCGCTTTCCTTCGCTTATTTCGAAGAGGAATATCAAAGGCGACATTGCTCTGCACATTGCTGCTAGAGGTGGAATGCTTAATACTATTCAAACTCTTGTTTGTTGCGGAAAAGATTTCCCTGGCACAGATACTACTTCAGCTTCGTCTTCTTTCACTTCTTAAAATGATTTGGCAAAAAGTACTGGTGATGACAGATTATTAAGGATAAAAAATGTGCACGGAAACACTACTTTGCATGAGGCTGTGATGAATCGCCATCATGATGTGGCTCTCAATTCCCGATTTCTGCAGATGAAGAAGTGTGGTATTATCAGAACAAGGAAGGCTGGTCTCCGCTTTATATGGCTGTCAAAATGGGAAATCTGCACATTTTTCGATTACCGTTGAAAGCTCCATTAAGTCATTCTGATTCACATAAAAAGCTAAAAGGAAACCCCCCCAGCTCATGCTGTCAGAAAAGGTACGTACTTGTTGTGTCTGTCAATCCTCTTTAATTCACACTATAAATCCACTTAACACTCCTCTTTCAAATTTCAGATTTGTTAGAAGAGATGGCTAAGGAAAATCCTGAACTTGTGCAATTAAAAGATGGGAACGGAATAACTGTGCTTCATTGGGCAGCAGATAGAGGTAATGTTTATGATGTTCGGTTCCTCCCAAGCAAGTTTAGTGGTGGCCTGTTTGAAATGGATAACAAGGGTTCCTTTCCTATTCACATTGCAAGCGAGAGAGGGCGTGTTGAGGTTATAAACGAGTTGCTTGGGCAGTGGCCCCATCAAACAGATTTGCTCAATATAGAAGGTCAGAATATTCTTCATGTTGCCGTTGAGAGGGGAAAAGATAACGTGGTGAGATACATATCGGGAACTCCTACACCGGAGAAGCTTTTGAATGAGAAAGACGGATAAATTTTGACAATTGTTCATAAACTTATCTAGTTGTAATATTACAGTCCCTCAATTTAAAAATGTAACATAAAACCCCATAAACTTTCAAATTTTACACAGTAAAATTCCTCTAATCTCCAATTATCAGTTTTTTAGTTAGACGCTGACCTAAACAGTTTCAACATGAATTTTAGTCAATATTTCTCTTTTCTCTTTCAATCCATGTGTAAATTGAATCCTTCTTCTCTTTATGGATAGAATAATTTTTTTATGCATAAAGATAATAATTTTACACTTTACATAAGAGAAGAGAGAGAAATATTGACTAAGCGCCATGCAGGAGCTATTCACATCAGTTTCTAACTAAAAAATTAGTAATTGAAAGTCAAAAAAATTTTACTGTGTAAAATTTAAAAGTTTAGGGGGTTTTATATTATATTTTAAAGTTAAAAAATTGTAGTGTTACAACTATATTAGTTCAGGAATAGTTATTGAAATTTATCCAGAGAAAGACAGGAATGGAAACACTCCATTACATTTGGCAATAATGAATTCTCATCTAGCAGTGGTGCTTACTTTAACATGGCAAAAGAACATAAACATAAAGATGCTCAACAATGAAAGCAAATCGGTTTATGATGTGAGTACGAAGTTATCCGGCGGTCTTGAGAGAGCTGAACACGTATGAACTCTATTTATCACCTATATGGTTCTCCTCTCTCTCTCTCTCTCTCTCTCTCTCTCTCTCTCTGAAACATAAATATATTGGTAAATTCTTACCCTACACATATACTCAAAATATAAATATGTAAAATAAATATGTTAAATTTATATATTTAATAAGTGAATCTCATTATATATTTTAATTTAAGATTTATTGTGAACTCTGTTTAGATAAGAAAATTTCTAATTATATTTATTCATTTTCTAAATAACTTTTATACCATATATACATCTTCATCCCTATACACTTTTCATTATATATAAGAGTTAGTTATTTTGACTGCATAGTGTACGGATTATTTATTATTTTATTTTAATAATATAAATTAATATGTATATATTTTATATTTTCATAATCATATTAGTGATAATATTTTTAATTAATTATAATTTTATTTCAAATAATAATTAATAAATAGGTTGATTAGTAAGATATTTTTTTAAAATTAATTAACATATGCCAATAAAATGATAAATAAAATAAAAAAAAATACATATTTAATGTGACAGTTTTTAAAATTCTTATACTTTAAATTTAAAAAATGTTTTTAAAAATAAATTTTTAAATAATTATTTAAATATATAAAATTTTTATAAAATAATTTACCATTTTTCTAATTTAATCAAAAAAATTAATTAAAAAAATTAATTTTAATAATATATAACATAACGAACGATGTTTTATAATGTCTGAAATTGTAAATTTAGAAATTCTGAAATTTTTAGAAAGTAGTAAATAGAATTTTAGATCATTATTATTTTTATATTTGAGATAAAGTTTTAATAATTAAAATTTAAAAATATTTAAATAAAAGATAATGTTTAATATGATAAATTAATTTTTATATAAAAAATATTAGAAAAAAAAGCGTCACATATCAATTTTTTAAGTAGCAGCACACCCTTGCAAAGTTATTTTTAATGCTTAACTTTAATATATTACAAAGTTATTTTTAAGACTTTATATATATATATATATATATAGATATCCTATCCGTTTAGTTGCTTTACATTATATATGCATGTGTTTGAATTATTAGAGGACAAACCCAAAAATTAAATCCATTATACCCAATACAACAGAAAAAATTATTGGTTAGTGTTAAGATTTGATCAAATTTAAGCCATTATCTCCTACAAATTAGAAAGTAATTGGCTACTAGAAGGATTTTATCTTCTATTTGGCGTGCAGGTTTTGGCAAGAAGTGCTTTGTCGTCTGCTGGTACTCTCCCAAATTTTGATCTAAATTTTAACGAACAAAAGGGGAAAATTACCAAAAGGAGATATTCACTTGAAGTTGAACGGATCAATTACTTTGCTAGCACCGTATTGCTTCTGGAAACGATTGTGGCACAATGACCTTCAATGCTGCAGTCGCATGCCTGGCGGATCCAATAGCTCTAACAATTCAGACGAAGGAATGGCAACTATTTTAAATAAGCCTATGTTTCAATTGTTTGTGATGTGCAACGCCGCTGCTTTTTATTGTTCCTTCATCAGCATTTTCTTCATCCTCGTTGGTATATTGTTAATTGATGTTTATTTTGAGGTAAATTTCTGTGTCTTTTCATTGTCTCTATTAGTCTTTGCTCTTGGGATGATGTCCCTCTCATTCATGGCTGCAATACAAGTCGGAGTAAGCCAAGTTTAATGGCTAACCTCCTATGCTTTCATCATGGGAATCCTCTCTCTTATCATTCCATTGCTGCTGATGATAATATTTTTATTACCATTTTCACGGAGTAAGTCGCATTTTATGCGATATATCAGCTACTACCTCAGTCATGCAGCCATTCTGCTAGTGAAAATTTCCTCTCGATATGGAAGAACAGAAGAATCTGAGATCAAAGATTTGAAAAAACAAGAAGGGTCACAACAATCAGGAAAAGATGAACATCAACGGTCACTGCCTTGAAGAGAAAACAAGCAAGAAGAATTGCAACAGTTATAAGAGAAGATGGACATACAGAGAAAGAGTAGTCGCTTAATTTTACCCATTGCATTCAAGGTCACTAGACTTATCACTCATTTTAAGAAGCGGTTAATTTCAATTTATAAGTTAAAAGTTAGTTATTACAATGCGCTTGGAACAATCTATATGAGAACAAAGGTGATAAGTGTAATGTTTTACCCTCTTATTTGGCATGGAACAACAATCTATATGCTATATATATGGTCATTTTGCTTATTCAATATGAAATTTCATTTTCTTTGCAATTGATTTTTTATTTATAGCATGCATTCAAATATATATTGGAATTGGATTGAAATGTGTTTGCACAGATTTGCAACAGGGGTTATATATATATATATATATATATATATATATATATATATATATATAAGAGATACTCCAACATACCTGTTTCAACCAAACTTACATCCCCAAAACGTTTTGAGTCCATATTTTTGCGTCTAATTATAAGGTCTAGAAAATCTCCAAATGAAAATCTGTCAAATTTCTGTTCACTGCTTGCCAAATTGAATATTAATAAAAATATGCATTATAACGAGGACACCTCTTTTTTGGGAAGGATCACAGCTGGAGAGCTTCTTGGAATGTCCCATAAATAATACCTTTGAATAATAGTAGCACCCCACCTTAGAGGCTTTGAGCTTCAAATTTTAGCAAGCTCTGTATCTGTTCTTTAACATTTTAATGTTATCCTTGTGCCTAATCCCACTTCGTTTAAAAAATCAGATTATGTTCTATCAAAACAATTAATGCACTCCACTAATTCCTAAACAATTTGTATTATTCCCCATTAATTTAGAATAAGATGTATGTGTTATATGTAAAAGTACATAAACCTCTTCACTTGAGTCGACTTCTGGTAGAATTAAACTCAGTCCATTTTTTCAATATGGTATATTTTTAACTTAACTAATTTTTGTAATTACAAATCAAACAAAACATAATGTCTTAATTTAATAATGAAATTATTAAATTCTCAACCTTACAAACATGCACTGCATTCTAAACACTAAAAAAATCTAAGAATTTTTTTTTTAATTGAAGAGCAAATAACAATTCACATAAATAACCCACTTTGTTCACACATGTTCATTTTTAAACTTTGACCTCTTATTTTATAAAATAATTATAAATTATTATATTTTTATATATTAAAGGACTCAAACAATTGAATCCACTTAAATAAAAAGTTTTGAGTTGCACTAAATAAAAATGGTTTATCCATAATCAGGCCAAAACATTAAATAAAAAGTAAGAGATAGAGAGTTATGCATAATCTTTTGAATATAATTTGGGCTATAACTTCTATAAAATTTAAAATTTCAACCCATTAATAAAAAAGGAGAAGAAAAGTCCAAATACATAAGTCAAAATCCAAACTGGGGAAACCAGCAAGCTAATGGTTGGCACATGATATTCCCTTTCTACAAGCTAGCTGTTCAAGTGATTAAGCAGAACAAACATTTGTTCATTGGAATACCCTGATGTGGATGCACTGAACGGAAGGCAATAATAATTATATTGCTTCACTCTTGGGTCTAATTTTAAAAACATATACAAAAAAGTCTTATCTTGCGGCATGGTGTGCAGAAAAGCAAGCAAGTGCTCAATCTCCGATAGCAAGCCTTGCAGATGGGAAATTGAATCAGTTGTGAGATCTGTAAGTCCATGCTCCAATACAATCTTGAATATGAAGTGCAGATTGGGACAAGAACGGCATCAAAAGCAGTGATAAAATACAAACAGAATCTCAAAAAAATTCAACATTTTACTATTCGTTGATGTTAAATAAACTTTAAAATATTCAAATCCACTATCGCCACTTGCAGAAAAGCCAAGCCCAAACCCATCATCACCTCCACACAGGCACACACGACACACACACACACACTTTCCTTTTGCTGAAAAACCCATTACTTTCTTCAACAAACCATGTCTATGACACAAACCCACCACCCCTTTCAACCTTGCTTCCTGTCTCCACTCAAAACCACAACCTCCTCCGAATGCACCCACTCAAAACGCCCAACTCTTACTATTACTGCCTCTTCTTCCCCCACCAACCTACTCTCTGGCCGGAAGCTACGCGTTGCCGTCGTTGGAGGCGGCCCAGCTGGCTCCTCTGCTGCGGAAGCCCTCGCCTCTGGTGGAATCGAAACTTTCCTCTTCGAGCGCAGCACTTCCACAGCCAAGCCCTGTGGCGGAGCCATTCCGCTCTGCATGCTCGACGAATTCTCCATCCCTCTCTACCTCATCGACCGCCATGTCACTCGCATGAAAATCATTTCCCCTTCTAATCTCACTGTTGATTTTGGCTCCAAAACCCTCAAACCTCACGAGTCCATCCCCATGCTCCGCCGTGAAGTACTGGACTCCTTCCTCCGCTCTCGTGCCCAATCCAGTGGCGCTCATTTGATTCCCGCCCTCGTCACGCATCTCGAGGTCCCTTCCTCATCAACCGAGCCTTACATCATCCACCACACGAGCAACAACACCAAACGCACCCTAGCCGTCGATGTGATCATCGGAGCCGACGGAGCCAACAGCAGAGTCGCCAAATCGATAAAAGCTGGAAATTACACTTGTGCCATCGCTTTCCAAGAGAGAATTAGATTACCCGAAGAGAAAATGGAATACTACCAAAATCTCGCAGAGATGTACGTAGGAAATGACGTGTCACCCGATTTCTACGCGTGGGTATTCCCCAAATGCGACCACGTGGCAGTGGGCACCGGTACAGTGTGCGCGAAACCAGACATTAAAGTATACCAGAGAGGGATCAGAGAAAGGGTAAGCCACAAGATCAATGGGGGGAAAGTGATCAAAGTGGAGGCACACCCAATACCGGAGCACCCACGTCCGACGAGGGTACGGGGGAGAGTAGCGCTGGTGGGGGATGCGGCGGGATACGTGACAAAGTGCTCCGGCGAAGGGATATATTTCGCGGCGAAGTCAGGAAGAATGTGCGGAGAGGCGATAGTGAAGGCCTCGGAGGGAGGGGAAAAGATGGTAAGCGAAGAAGATTTGAAGAGAGAGTATTTGAGAGAGTGGGATAGGAAGTTCATGAAAACATTCAGATTCTTGGACTTGCTACAGAGATTGTTTTATGGTAGTAATGCAGCGAGAGAAGCACTGGTGGAGCTATGTGGAGATGAGTATGTGCAGAGAATGACATTTGATAGCTATTTGTATAAGAAATTGGCTAATGGGGATAGATGGGAAGATGTGAAGATGGTTTTGAATACTATTGGGAGCTTGGTTAGGTGTAGGATTGTGGAGAGGGAGATGGAGGCCTTGAAGGTTTAATGAGGCTTCAAAATCGAATCATCTGCCAATAGCATCGGCTGTCTCGTTCCTCACTTGGTATTATAAATTGTATGACATGATGGCAATGGGAAATGCTTCTTGTGAATAAACTGAGTTAGAGTACCTGCGTAAACTGAATTAATGTTATTTCTGTTTTAGTGATTTAAACGAAAATGATTGAAAATTGGAGTGAATTATGGGCAGAAGCACTCTATGAAGATTGAACGTTAGTTTGTGCTTGGAAGTTGGAAGTAGCAAGTTTTGCAGAGCGGAGCAAAGCACCAGCCATTTGATGGTCCTGACCTTGCAAAATGCGAAGTTTGGGAGTGCCATAACAAAGCAATCTTGATGTCCGATCATTAAGCAATTTTCTTATGCAATAATAAGGATTGTCATGATTTAATCGAAATATTATCTCATGCATTGGGCTTGTGTTACTGCAACTCGTAAATGTTCAAATCAGAGAAATCGTTTGGGTTTTGACTTCTGATCACTTCAAATTTTGGTAATTTTTAAAAGCAAATTGTAGGGTACGCACCGACACTCGTATAAAAATAATTATATTATGAAAATAAAAAAATAGAATCTATTATTTTATAGGTATGGTGAAAGTGTACAATAAATACACTTAATAATTTATTATTTCTAAATTATATATAAAACATGTAGTCCCAACTTTTCTAATTACAATATTTGATTTTATTAATATGTTAGTCTTTATTGTTTAAATTGAACATTAATTTTATTAATTTCTTTTTAATTTAATAATTTATACCTGACGTTGTTTTAACAAAAATAATTTTATATTAAATTTATATTTAAGTAATTATTTATCTTATATTTAAATAATTATATATTTTATAAAAAATATTAAATATTTTCATAATTAATATTATTTAAATATAAAATTCCAAAAATAGTTAATTCGATAATAATATGGTAAAAAATAATTATTAACAAACAATACTTTTTGCTAAATGTTTTAATTTTTATATTATGATGTTTAATTTTATTAAAAAGTTTATTTATAATAATAATAATTTTCAATAAATAAATAATTATAAAAATATTTATAATATCATTTCAAAAAAAAATACAAAAAAGTTTATTTTGAAAATATATAATAATACATAAATATTTTAAATTGTAATTTATTTATAGTTATGAATAATCTCAAAAATTGTATTTCAAATTAAATTAAATTTAAATAAATTGTCTGAAAAAATAAATAATTTAGTTAAAATGTAAACTTAATTTGAAACATTTTAAAATATAATTTATAATTGTTTATTCATTAAAAAAAATACAAAATTATATAACATAATGTAAAAAAAATTTATAAAACATATTGTTTATTATTAATTATTTTATACTATTGAAAAAAAAATATATGTTATTACCTAATTAACTATTTTTTAATATTTTGACCTAATCATAAAAATAATCTAAATCTTTTCGTGCTTTGATAATTTAATTCAAAGCTTTAAATCTTGACAAAAAGAACGATAAAATTAATGAAAATTTTTTTTTATTCAAATATTTTGGAATTGCAAAGAATTGTTGTAATTTAATTCAAGTTTTTCTAATCTATTCTTTCATTTTATTTTCTATTTGATATAATCTTATCATTATCATCAATTACTTAAAAACTCCATTTTAATATTCATGGTGTGTCAAAGCTTTTAATTTGACAAATCTCGTCACTATTATTCAATAGGCATCAAAACAAAATTAAGAAAGAGTCAGTGATTATGGTAAAATTAACAATAGTTGTTATATTTAAGTCAAAAATTAGAATATTTGATTGAGAAAAAAATTAAATAAAATTTTAGTAAATTAAAAAATTTAATTATAAATATTGGAGCAGGCCGTTATAAATTTAACAATGTAAAATTATAGATAAACTAATCATTTGCTCACTTGATTGCTAGTAATAATATCTAATTGTATCAATATTTAAACATTTAAATTATATCATTAAAATGTAAAAAAAGCGTCTTTTGAAAAATTAGATATTATTACTAGTGATCAAGTGAGCAAATGATTAGTTTATTTATAATTTTACATTGTTAAATTTATAATGTAACACCCCTGCTCTAATCACTAGAGAAATTGTCTGCTTTGGTCCACCCCATCCTGAACCTCATGATTTTGTCTCATAGGTTGAATAGAAAACTTTACGGGAGGTCACCCATCCTAGGATTTCTCTCAAGCGAGCACGCTTAACCCCGCTTAACCCCGGAGTTCTTCCAATTCTCTAGCCCATTCTACCAAAAGGCGCTTTTAGTGATTAGTTTCCCCCATTTTAATGTATGATTCGGTTCATTCCTACCTTCCATTTGGTCAAGGTCTCAAGCGAGGTCCTGCCTCCAGCTGCAGATTATTTGCCCTTGCTGCACGGGATGTTACAAGCCCACCAGCTTCTGCCTGGTTCGTCCTCGAACCACACATCTACTAGAGGGAGTCTGGCTCTGATACTATCTATAACGGCCAGGCTCTAACCACTAGAGGAATTGTCCGCTTTGGCCATAAGCCTCACAGTTTTGTCTCATAGGTATAATGGAGAACTTCCCAAGAGGTCACCCATCTTAGGATTTCTCTCAAGTGAGCACATTTAACCTCAGAGTTCTTCCAACTCTCCAGGTCATTCCACTAAAAGGCATCTCTAGTGATTAGTTTCCCCCATTTCAATGTATGATTCGGTTCATTCCTGCCCCTCATTTGATCAAAGTCTCAAGCATTTAATAGGACTTATAAATAAATACTAAATTAGTTAATAATTAAAATACAAAATATAAGAATTAATAAAATCTATTTATAAATAAAATAATTTTGAATTGTTTATACAACGAATAGATTTTGATTATTAATTATAATGAGACATATAATAATTAATGACTTTAATAGAACTATTAGATAGACAATGATTATATTAAATAAATAGATATCTTATAGTATGTATATATATATTATTTTAATTTGCAAATATCAAAGACCATGAAATGCGACAAATTCAACATTCATCTTCAACGGCACATTCCCATGAGCAAGATAGAACTATAAATAATAACAAAAGAAAATCACAAATATGGTAGAATAAAAAATTATTTCTTTTATAAATTTTAGGCTCCGTTTGTTTCATAAAAAATAATTTATATGTGAAAAATATTTTTCATAAAAATATTTTTCATTATTTAATTGTAATGTTAAATTAATGATACATGGTTATTTTATATATGCATAGTATTTCTACTTTTTCATAAGATTACTAAATTTCAGAAAATAAAAAAAAATAACTTTCTGCATTGAAAAAAAAATTATTTTCTTTAAAAATAATTTAATTTTTTTTAGTCAAAAAAAATTATTTTTGACTAATTTTCTTAAATGCTCTAAATATTAAAAAATTTAAAAATTATTTTTTTTAAAAAAATATTTTTCATCAAAGAAATGGAGCCTTAATTAATATTTTAAGTTATTCTTCATTTGTACTTGGCTGTAGTTTATTTTACATATTAGTGTTGTCTAAACATTAAAAAAAAAAATCTGAAAATGCCCAAAGTTTAGCTTTATTATATTTTATATATAAAATATGTAGAGGTAGATACAATTGCAATTAAGGAGTGTGTAAAATTTAAGCTTTTTGAATTAAGATTTTAAATTGAAACTGATCAATTGATGAATTAATTTAATTTGAAATTGAAACTCGGTTCGATCCACTTTAATGCTTAAATTATGTTTTCAAGAAACTGATATAAATTGATGTGAAGTGGCAGAATAAAATGAGTATTTCAAATCAAAATGGTGATTTCACTATAATGTTATGTTTGGGTTTTGAAATTTGATGCTATGAATTTGAATTTAGATTAAATATATTATTGATATTCTAAATAAAAATGAATTTAGATTCGGTCCAAATTTCATGTATTCATAATAAGTTTAAAAACTAAATATTTAAAATAACTATTTTTATTATTTCAAATTCATCCTATTACAATCAAATTAGTCATCTACTTGCGCTTTGTGCAGTAATAATTTAAACTTCTTATTTTTAATTTTTATATAATCTAAATCAAGTGAGTTTTAACGGGTTTGTTTTGAATTCTTTTAAAACCGGTTTAATTGGTTTGATTTGATTTTAATAAAAAAAGATTTTAGTTAAATTGAATTAAAATTACTAAATAAAGAAAATATCAATTCAAAATTTTAATTTCATCAGTTATTTTGGTTGAAACAAAAGACTTTGTGTAATATCTCTAATTTTTAAATAATTATTTTATATATAAATATAAATATTTTAGTCTAACCTCTAGTATTGTGGGCTTTGCATAGGCACTTTCATTTTGTGACAATTTGACTATCGCCCGGATTTGTAATTTCAGGCCGAGCAGATAAGCTGTCGGAATCACTTTGGAACCGGATCAAAGTTATAGGCTACCCTACCATTTTCAGATGCCCCGGACGCGTTTCAAGCGTCAGAATTGGTATAGGTAAACCCGAACTCTGAGTTTCTTTAATTTTATAGTACTGGGTTTAGAATAAAATTCTATAAAATATTCGTGGATAGCTATAAAATTATAATTCTTTTTGCATTAGCTCTATAATATTACTAAGGACCACAGAACAAAATTTTAGAATTTTTAGAGCTAGCTAGAATGACTTTTGCAAAATATTCGTTTTAAGCCTTATAATTGAATTGTTAGATTATGTAAGATTTGCCTAAGTTGGAGGCCCCAGGAGGGGCCATATGTTATTGATGAGTTGTGATTGCGGGAAATTTAGAAATTAGAAGTGTTATTTGAACCTTTTTGCAGTAGGGGTAGGTCCTAAGTATAGGAAGAACTCTGTCAGATTTTCGGCAAAATCTTAAGGCTGTCTTTTGATTCTCTACAGCTTTGTTTCAAGTTGTTTATTAATAAATTTTAATATATTGTTTAGGTGAGCCGGGATAGCCTTCTTCCTCCGTCCAGCCACCGCAGTAGCTTGTAAAAGTGTTGTGAGTAGATATTTATTTTATTTATAATTTCAATATTATTATATTTCTGGCATACTCATGCATCACTTATACTTATATTTATATAGTTAAATATTAGGCATGCCCTGTTTTGCATTTATACTTGATGATATTACTTTGGTTGCTGTGTTTTGATAATCTGGAGCTGTGTGTGTGAGTTGGTGTGTATGTGGAGTATATGGATATGGGTAGGACGGGTAGACGTGGCTGGAGCTTGACTCGTTGGGACCCGATTCTTATTATGGATAAGTCGGGGTAGGCACGGCTTTGAGATGATCTCGCTGGCCCCCGCATATGGATTATTAAGCGAAAGTCCGGCTTGAGTTGATTTCGCTGGCAGGCCTTGGATTAAGAGAGCTGGGTAGAGGATCAGCTCCCCATATATGTATGTGTGAGTATGGATTTGACACGGGTGCGTGAGTGCTCCAGATTATCTTTGCTGTGACTTAATATGATTTGTTTGACTTGTATGAAAATGATGCATTTCATTTCCAAGGATGCATTAGAATTAGATAGTTATAGAAATTATATGTAAAATAAATATTTACTCTCTGAGTCGAATGCTCACTCTTGTTCACTTTTTTTCCAGGTTACAAGAGGAGTTCTTTTTCAGAGCAACCTATTTTCTTCCTCACAGGTTTAACATCAGTTATTTATTTGTTTTATTATTTTCAAAAATTGAAATCTAGAACTCCACATGTGTTAGCAGTAGAATGGGCCTTGTTGGAGACTATATTAATTTAAGTTTTTTATATTAATAAATGAAATTTTTATGATATTTATATAGTTTATAATTAATTGATTCATGGTTAAGCTAGGCTTCTCTAGCTTTAGACTTTAATAGTTATGAGGTTGGGTTGACCGAATAAAAATATAATATAATATATTTTATCTTATTTTATTTGCATGATAGGCCTCAATTTTAGGCCCTGATTATGGATGTGGGATTAGTAAGGCTTACTACGGGCCTCAGGGGCTTCATGCTGGCCCAGGTCCTAGTGTCAGTTCGGCCCATGGGTTCGAGTTGTGACAATTATGGTATCAGAGCTTAGGCTCCAGATTCATGGGAAAGAGTATTTATGGGAATGTAAAAGGAGTCTTGTTAGAATGTTACATGCGGAGTATAAGATTCTATTTCTTCTTCTTCTATAATTCCTTGCTTCTAGATTCTGCATTATTCCTCAGGTAGTATAAGAGTGCTTCAGTTTAGCACCTCGATTTTGTGAAGTACATGGTGATGTGAAATAGATTTAGTAGACGTGTAGAGGTCTGCCATGGAAATACATACTCTAAGAAATACTATGTTTCTATTAGTGTGGGTCCAAGTGGTGTGCCTATCTAGTGCAAGGCACAAGAACCTAAAGGTGATTTTTGGCAGTATAGCTACCCTAAATGGGAGTGAGGATATTGTTGCAGGTAGTCATCAATGAATAGCCAGTCAAAGTAAGTTCATGTTATCAGTGGAGTCAGGATAGATAAAAGAGTGGGAAATCTAGTCTGTTGGGACGTACTGTAGTAACTATGTAATGTTCTTGATATTTATACTGTAAGCTGCAGATTACAGTACCGACATGGGGTTATTGTGTAGAGCTGCGTGCTTTCCCGTGGTGCTCATGACGATGATGTTTGCAAACAGTCTTTGTTTTGGCACAGTTTTGCCAGAATAGAGTTCTATTTCTGCAAAATAGTTGAAACTCCTAGTTTACGGTTTAAAACCTTTGAGCTAGAACATCAAAAGTTATAGTGGGTAGTAACTAAAGTCAATGACTCGATTACCCTAGCCTGGGTAAGAGTTACATCAGGAGTTGTCGTAAGATTAGAGGTTTTAGTATAGTCATAAGTGATGGGTAGCACTTATAGAGTGAAATCATCTAGTCTCTGGGAAAGGGTTTTGAATAGAATTGGTATTATAATAGAACATTGTGCCTAAAGTTTAAGTAAAAATAGCATATTCTTTGTGTGGTAAACAAGGTACAGATTTTGCTTCCCTAAAAGGAGATCAGATGCTACGAATGATGTTTATAGTCTATGAAATGCGCTTTAAGGGGTTTGCAGTATGATAAGATAGCAGACAGCCTGACATCATTGTGACAAAGTAGCAGATGCAGTACCTCGACGACAATCAATTATTATGTAAGGTATGATCTTATCCTTTCAGGAGAAACAAAAGGTTACTACTATTAATGGTGACCTACAGAATAGTGTCCCAAATGGGACTGTACAGTATGGTAAAGAATTATTAGTTCAGGTATCCTGGAGAGGGTATAAGTTTTACTGTAAGAACCATAAGTGATTGAATCATGGTGGATGAAAGTTTTATGAATAGAATGACAGGTGATGATACCTAGTATCTTAAGTTTTGGCTAATTGAGTGGATATTGGGAAGTAGCATCCTTGCAGATCTCCTCCTTGAGGTAGTGGAGGATAGCATGTGGACTAAAGGATAGAAATGGAGATCACATAGTGAATGCATGGTTACTACTCCTTGAGTTTGTCCTTAACTTCTTATTGCATATGACAAAAGTATGCTTTGAGTAAAGGAAAGGATAAGGACAAAGGTTAGAATAGATAAATCATGAAATATGTAAATATATATAGGGGAAGTGCATAAGGGAAGGATAGAATAATTAGTTTAGATGTAACAGAGAAGTAAACTAATGCCAGTGAAAGTGCTAATCAGAGTGGTCGAAAGACCAATTCTGAGTAGTACAAAGGTGAAGATGACCTAGCAGAAACACTGAAAGGTACAGTTATCTAGTGTAGCTATCAGGTCAAAAAGAAGAATGGAGCTAGGGAATAAGGTAATCAAGGCTCGATTTTTGGTAACATAAAAGAGCTAAACTAAAGAGCAAATTGAATAGCCAAGAATAGGACAAGATTAGGAAGATCAAAGTGAGATATAAAGTATATAAAGTGCTATCCTGAGCAAGGTAAATAGGATGAACTGAAAAGCAATATTAGAAAGCCCAGAACGAGATTATATGAGTGAGGATAGTTACTAAGATATGAAATCCAGAAGTGCAGGACTTAGAGCAGGTAATAGTTTGGGCAATATCAGGAGCCAAAACATGGAGTTCAGAGTTGCAAGATAGGGATCAAACTCTTTCTATTCCTATTCCCAGAATGGAGTAGGTAGCAATGGGATAAAATCTATTTAAATTTCTAATAGTATGAGGAAAGTTAGTTGAGGAATGCAACTAGAGCAAGTAAAAGTTATAGGATGTGTAATGGTGTTTTTGTAACACCCCTATTGGTATAGCTTGGTATATTTCACTGTTCCGGTGACCGGTGTTGGTCTGGACAATTAATGGGATTAGGGCCACACTTAAGACAACTTGAGAAGCTATAAACACAAATAATTAGTAATGTTTAATTAGTTAGCTATAAATAAGAAAAACAGAACATAAGAGGTTAAACGAGCCGAGAGTCACAACGATGAGTGACCTCCTCGGGAACGACTGCGAAGTCGTTTTAAACTCAAATTTCGAACCGTAAAAAGTGACGCTGCGGTCCTTAGGACCCTTATGGACATAGTGGAAAAGAGAAAATCACGAAAAAGAACTGTTAAGTCTGTCAAATAATTAGGTCAGGGAACCGAAAGAAATATGGAATTATTTGCAAACCGGGTTGAACCGGCGAGGGGCAATTTGGTCAATTGACCCCGAGAGCTGACTCCTGACCTAACTGTCAAATAAAATCGGAGAAAAGAAAATTTCGGAATCGAGAATTAAATTAAACAACTAATAGAAAAAAATAAATAGAAAAAAAAAAGAAGATGGAAAAGTCAAAGGTGATGACATCATGCATGATGTCATAAAGGATTAATTAAATTATTTATTAAATGGGATTTTTGGTCTTCTAAAAGGGGATAAGACTAAAGAAAATAAAACAAAAAAAAAATTAGAAAAGTGTCTTCTTCTTCCCTTGGTTTGCCGCCCCACCTTCTCCCTCTCATCTCCATGGAATTCTTCCATTTAAGCTTACAATTAAGCTTGATTTTCTCCACTTAATCAACATAACTCCCCTAAAAACCTTACTAAAGCTTGCAATCCCAACCTAAGAACAAGAAAGAAAGAGGAAAGGAAGAGAGAAATTGAAGAATTGGCATTTAAATTGAGGTTAGTAAGTTAAACTTCTTATTTTTCCATTTAAATGCATGATTAATGGTTGAAATGAGCTTAGGATTAAGGAAATGAAATAAAGATATGGGGAAGGACCATTGCTGAAATTTTGGTCTGGTTGAAGGGAGTATGAATTGCATGAATTTAATGAGTTTGAATGAGTTTAGAAACCTTCCTTAGTTAAATGATTAGCATTAAAATCATTAAGTGTGATTAATTGCAACAAAGTAGTGAAATTAGGGTTTGGAGGCCTAGGGTTTGTGAACCAAATTTTGGAGAAATGCATAAATGATATCTTTGACCAATTGTGGACTGAAAAATAGTCAATAATGACCAAAGGAAATGTATGGGAATTGTTAGAATGGAAGACAAATTCGTAGGTCAATTGGTCATGCTGCTGGCAGCATGACTAAACCAACTTTGAAGGACCAAAACAAAAATTTTACAAGTCCAATTGATATGCCACCAATTGGAGATGAAAATAGACATAAAATGACACAATTTTCATTAAGGAACCATGCCCAAAAACTGACCAAAACTTGGTGAACCAACTGACCAAAGTGAAATGAGAGCAGGCTGCCACTGCATCAAACTGACTAAATGAATAGTAACTATTCATTTGGTCATAACTCGAGGTAGGTAGGTCAAATTGACCTAAAATTTTAACCGTAATTAGATAAGATATAGATCTAAAACTTTCATGAAGAACACCAACCCAAATTATGCCATTAACCCATTCAAAATCATTGAGCAAAGTTAAACTACTGTACCTGCAAATTGCAGAATTTCCATTTGAGCAGTAATGTTTGAATGACTATAACTCTCTCTTGAAAACTCGGATTTAAGTGGTTCTTGAACTGATGGAAACATAAGACATAGTAGAACATTTCATATGAAGAAAGTTAGACCAAATTATGAACTTAACTTGACCAAATTACTGAACGAAGTTGGATCAAAATCTGCCAGAACCCAAAATCTCAGCATGAACAGTGCACGTGAACAGTAATTGTATTTTGGCCATAACTTGAGCTACAAAACTCCGATTGAGGTGATCCAAAAATGAAAATACACTTAAGACAATAAGGAAAATTTTCTATGAAGGAAGTTTTGTCAAATTCTAACAGTAGATTGACCAATGGAATAGTGCAACTAAGAGCACCAAAACTAAAATTTGACAATTTGGCCAAAATGACTTAAACTTTGAGAAAATGACCAAAACCAACAAGTTTGGTGACCAAAATGTGGTATGTGGGTGAAGTTGGAGTTCCCATACCTATTAAGCCTTAGAAAGTCAATAATTTGACTTGAATAGTGCAGTGAATAGTAACCCGAAACACAAAATTTCGAGAACGTCGAATTTAACACGTTAGAGCTAGGTAAATGTGAAGCTAAGTTTATTTTGGATTTATTTTAAGTTCTAGTACTGAAGCATTGTAAAATTGCGTGTTTCAGTGGAAAAGAATACCGGGACAGAACCCGAGGAGTCGAGTCAAGGCCAACAGGCGACTCGTTTGAGGTTTGTGCACAACGTATACTTTTTAATAATCATCTTTTGCATACTGTTTTGAATAATGTGAAATATTGGATTATGGCATTCTTATGATTTTTGATCTAAATTGTTAAAATTTATTATGTATATTTGAAATGAAAATGTTTAGCAAATTGTTAAGATAAGTTTTGAAACCACAGTATCATGACCATATATTTGAACACCTCACTAGCACGACTAGTGGGGGTAATTAGTTTCGAATTTTGATTTCTTCTCTGGAGAATTGTTGAGGTGTGCCAGTAGAAGAGGATGTAAATGGATATCCATATATTTGAGCTAGCTAACCTTGTGATGTGATTTCTCTTTAGCCTCTGGCTATTGAGATTCTATTTGTTTCGAATGGCGTGATCTAACTGTGGGTTTTATGAAATGTGTTTTGATACTTTGAAATGAACTTGGTTTGCATTTAAAATCTCACAATGCATGATTTGTACTTAATTCTCATGTTCAGCCAAATTTTTGAATAATTGTGATTTAAGTTTTGCATAAAGATTATTTTAGTATGTTGTGCACCACTGAGTCCTAGTACTCGTGATAGCTCTATTCTTTGTCAGAATCTGAGAGACTAGAGGAGCGTGATTAATTTCTTTGAGGTGTGAGGAGTCATCAGCTTGAAGTCTTCGGGTATAATTTATACCCTAACTGTAAATACTTCTTTTGATGTATATATTGCACATAAATATATGGACATGTAAAAATGGGTCTTGAGCAGTTTGTATAAAATTTGTATAAAGTTGTAATATATATATTGTAGTTTGAAATTCTCTTAATGTAAATGTTGTAATGATGTATCTAAATTGTTTTGTTTCTAATGAAATATGAATGAAATGGATTGCGAGTATTTTGATAGTGGATTTGAAATTTGAAAGTTGATAAATGTGTTGAGAAATTGATTGAGATTGAGTATTAAATTGAAGCAGCTGTTGAGAAAAATTTTAGAAGTGCTTTTTACAGGTATTCGAAGAACGGTTTTCTCAAAATACAGAGGAAACTCTGTCAAAATTTTTATAAAATTTGCGGAAAATTAAAATGGACCAAAAATATTAACTAGTTTTAATTTTAACTAAATGTTTTAAATACTTATTAGAAAATGCTCACCACTTATCATAAATAAGAAAATTGTTTTAAAATCCTTTGTAGGGTACTTAATGAGTTATCGGTAGGTGAAGTGCGGTAGTTTATTAGGTATTTTACGGGATCATGTTATGCCTTACAGAGGGGTAAGGTGTTACATGTTTTAGTGGTATCAGAGCAAATTTTTGAAGTATGTTTTAACATATAAATTTGTGTATTGGTTAAGTACAACTGCTCAATGTCCATAATTGTTACATATAGTGCATTACATCATGAATATGAACTAACGGAGGGAAATCTCCATGTGTTACTTATTCAGGAGATACCCTAACTTCAGCCTGAAATGGAAGAAGGGGATCGCTCAGTTGAGCAGTCTGTTGAAGCTGAGGCACAAGGGGAAGCCCCAGCTTTACCGAATGTCAGTGGGTCAGTAGCACCAGCCCCACAAATGCCGTAGTTTCCTGCACAGTTCGCACAGCAGATGGCGGCGATGTTTCAACAAATGGCTGGGGGTATGCCTGTTCAAGCTCCACCCCAACCACCTGTGGTACAACCACTGCCTCCAGCCAGACAGTATGATAAATTACTAAAGTATGGGGCTGCAGAATTTAAGGGTACAGTGGACCCTTTAGAGGCAGAACAATGGCTTGAAAGAATGGACAGAGTGTTTAAGAAACTACACTGCCCAGATGAGCTGAAGTTTGAATATTACGTATTTGCTCGCAAGGGATGCGTATGACTTGTGGAAGACCATCCCCATAGCTTGGTTGAACCACGATCTTGACACAGGATGACTTCATCGAGAGTTCGGTAAATACATCGGGCATATGTTGATTAGAAGTTGCAAGAATTTTTGAGTTTGAAACAAGGAAATCGATCAGTGGCAGAGTATGAGAGGGAGTTCTCCCGCTTGAGTCACTATGCGGAGAGTCTCCTTACTACCAGTAAGGCAAGGTGCAAGAGATTTGAGACGGGTTTGAAGCCCAGCATAAGGATGCAAGTTGTGGGATTTCGACACAGCAACTTCTCAGAACTTATGTCTCAAGCACTTGAACTGGAGAGAGTTGAAGCAGAAGCAACACCAGTGAAAGAAAAAGCTGAGAAATCAGAAAAAGACAAGGGGGAAAAATCAGTTGAACAGAGTTCTGGTGCTACCTCTAGAAAGAGAAAGAAATTTAGTGGACCCAGCAGGGGTCGAGGTGGAAGATTTGGTAGGGGTAGATTTTCCGGACAGAGACCCCCTAGGTCTGGTCAGCAGTCGAGCAGGGGTTCACATTCTGCCCGCCATATGGCTAAAGATTGTACTAGTGCTCTGAGATATGGTCCAGCTCCTACTACTGCCGAGGGATTTATTCAGAGTCCTGCTCCCAGAGGTTCACAGTCATTTGGCAGAGGAAGAGGCAAAGGTAGAGGCACTACTTGATGATCGAGGCACGGTTGGTCGATGCACAAGGAAGTGCGTCAGCCAGAGTCTACACAATGAAACAGCGAGAAGAGGCTGAGACTTCCGATGTGGTAGCTGGTACATTCTCTATCTCTGGTCAAGATGTATTTGTGTTGTTTGATCCGGGTTCAACCCATTCATATGTTAGTGCTAGCATAGTCAGTTCACTTGCTGTTTCATGTGTGCAAATGGGTTTTGAAGTGCTAGTAACTAGTCCGTTAGGACAAGAGGTTCGGGTCAACAGAATTTATAGAGACTGTCCTTTGGTGATCCAAGGACATGTTTTCCTGTCAGACTTGATTGAAATGCCCTTCAGAGAGTATGATATCATCTTGGGCATGGATTGGTTAGCCAGGCATCACGCCATGATTGACTGTAGACTGAAGACAGTCACTTTTGGTCTCCCTTTGTACGGTGATGTGGTAATACACGGGGAGAGGCATTTACTGCCATCAAACATCATTTCGGCTGCACTAGCCAGAAGAATGATCAGAAAGGGGTGTGAAGCATACTTGGCACATGTGATAGACACCCAAGTGGGGAGTCCAGCACTAAGGGACATCCCTACTGTATGTGACTTTCCGGATGTATTTCCTGATGAATTGCCAGGATTACCTCCAGAAAGAGAGGTGCAGTTTGAAATTGATGTTATGCCTGGTGTGGACCCAATCTCCATAACGCCATATAGAATGGCACCTGCAGAATTGAAAGAGTTGAAAGTGCAGTTGCAAGAATTGCTTGACAAGGGTTTATCCACCCTAGTGTGTCACCTTGGGGAGTGCCAGTGTTGTTTGTAAAGAAGAAAGATGGCACTCTCCGCTTGTGTATTGATTATCGGCAGTTGAATAAGGTGACAATAAAGAATAGATATCCATTGCCCCACATTGATGACTTGTTTGATCAGTTGAGCGGTGCAGCTGTATTCTCCAAAATTGGCACGAGATCGAGTTATTATCGGTGAAAGTACAAGAGCGAGTATTTCTAAAGCGCCTTGAGAACCGCTATGGCCACTATGAATTCTTGGTCATGCCATTGGGTTAACTAATGCTCATTTGCTTTTATGGATCGATGAACACTATCTTCGACCATACCTCGACCGCTTTGTTGCGGTATTCATAGATGATATATTGGTCTATTCGAGGAATGCGAAGAGCATGATAGACATCTGCGGATTATCTGCAGACTTTGAGAGAAAGCGACTATATGCCAAATTGTCAAAGTGTGAATTTTGGCTGAAAGAAATATCTTTCTTGGGGCATGTAGTATCGTAAGAGGGCATCAAGGTAGATCCAAGTAAGATTGAAGTCCTTAATTGGAGGCCACCCGAAATGTCACGTAAATTCGATTTTGGTTTAGCCGGATACCGTAGATTTGTGAAGGGATTCTCCATGTTGGCATCTCCATTGACCAATCTGCTTAGAAAAGATGTGAAATTTCAGTGGACGGATAAATGCCAACAGAGTTTTGATGAATTGAAGAAATGTTTAATCAAGCTCGATCGACTTTACCTACCGGGTAAAGAATACACGTTCTGATGATGCTTCTCACAATGGGTTAGGCTGTGTATTGATGCAAGATCGAAATGTCATTGCCTATGCATCACGCCAGCTGAAACCGCATGAGAGGAATTATCCAACACATGATTTGGAGCTTGCAGCTATAGTGTTTGCTCTTAAGATCTGGAGACATTATTTGTATGGGGAAAAGTGTTACATCTATACAGATCATAAGAGTTTGAAGTATTTGGGCACCCAGAAAGAGCTGAATTTGAGACAGAAGGGATGTTTAGAGTTGATAAAAGACTATGATTGTTTGATAGACTATCAGCCAGGGAAAGCTAATGTTGTGGCTGATGCCTTAAGTCGCAAGACTATGGCAAATCTATAGGTTACTCCTTTGTCTTTGGTACATGAGTTGAGATCATTACATGCCAGTTTAGAGATTAATGATGAGGGGCAGACAGCAGTTGCATGGCATGTACAGCCAGTGTTGATTGATCAGATTAGAATGGCTGCTCAGAATGATCAGAAGTATCAGAAGCTGATGGAAGAAGTCCAGCAGGGTAAGAAACCAGAGTTCTCAATCAGAGATGATGGTTTACTGTTACACCATGGCAGAATGTGTGTTCCTAATGATGTTGATTTGAGGCAGATCATTTTGAAGGAAGCACATGAGTCTCCTTTTGCCATGCACCCTGGTGGTACAAAAATGTATAGAGGGCTAAAGGAGCATTACTGGTGGATGGGTATGAAGAGAGATGTGGCAGAGTTTGTGTCCAAATGCCTAACTTGTCAGCAAGTAAAGGCAGAGCATCAAGTACCCGCTGGGTTGTTACATCCACTACGATGCAGTGGAAATGGGAAAGAATAACGATGGATTTTGTGATGGGACTTCCGAGGACACAGAAGAGTCATGATGCAGTTTGGGTCATTGTTGACAGACTGACTAAATCTGCTCATTTTCTGCCAGTCCGGATGGACTACAGTTTAGAAAGATTGGCCAAGTTATATATCGATGAGATTGTGAGACTGCATGGAGTGCCAGTATCTATCGTATCAGACAGAGATCCTAGGTTCACTTCTAGATTCTGGGGTAGTCTTCAGAGAGCCCTAGGAACTAGATTGAACTTCAGTACTGCATTCCACCCACAGACAGATGGCCAGTCTGAAAGAGTAATTCAAATCTTAGAGGACATGCTACGGGCTTGTGTGATTGAGGTCGAGGGTAGTTGGGATACACACTTGCCTTTGATCGAGTTTGCTTATAACAACAGCTATCAATCAAGCATTGGGATGCCTCCATATGAAGCTTTATATGGCAGAAAATGTAGAACCCCATTGTGTTGAGATGACGTGGGTGAAAGAAAAATGATTAGACCCGAAATTGTTTAAAAGACTGAAGAGAAAATTAGGGTGATCAGGGGTCAACTTAAAACTGCATCAGACCGTCTAAAGTCCTATGTTGATTTGAAAAGAAGGGATATTGAGTATGCAGTGGGTGAGAAAGTTTCCCTCAAGGTTTCTCCTTGGAAGAGAATTATGAGATTCGGCAGAAAGGGGAAATTGAGTCCTCGTTTCATTGGGCCATATGAGGTTCTGGAGAGAGTGGGTCCTTTGGCATATCGGTTGGCACTACCTCCAGAGTTGGAGAAGATACATAATGTCTTCCATGTGTCTATGTTGAGGAGGTATCGATCAGACCCATCTCATGTACTACCAGTAGAAGAAATAGAAGTGAATCCAAACCTCACATATGAAGAAGAACCCATAAAGATTCTGGCTTATGAGGTGAAGTAGCTACGGAACAAGCAGATACCATTGGTAAAAGTGCTGTGGAACCATCATTCGGGCCAAGAAGCTACTTGGGAACGAGAGGAGGACATGAGGAGACAACACCCACAGCTATTCGGAGATTGATACCAGGTAAAATTTCGAGACGAAATTTATTTAAGGGGGGGAGAATTGTAACACCCCTATTGGTATAGCACAGTATATTTCAATTCGGTGACCGGTGTCGGTCCGGACAATTAATGGGATTAGGGCCACACTTAAGGCAACTTGAGAAGCCATAAACACAAATAATTAGTAATGTTTAATTAGTTAGCTATAAATAAGAAAAACAGAACATAAGAGGTTAAACGAGCCGAGAGTCACAGCGATGAGTGACCTCCTCGGGAACGACTGCGAAGTCATTTTAAACTCAAATTTCAAACCGTAAAAAGTGACGCTGCGGTCCTTAGGACCCTTATGGACATAGTGGAAAAGAGAAAATCACGAAAAAGAACTGTTAAGTCTGTCAAATAATTAGGTCAGGGAACCGTAAGAAATATGGAATTATTTGCAAACCGGGTTGAACCGGCGAGGGGCAATTTGGCCAATTGACCCCGAGAGCTAACTCCTGACCTAACTGTCAAATAAAATCGGAGAAAAAAAAATTTCGGAATCGAGAATTAAATTAAAGAACTAATAGAAAAAAAAAAAGAAAGAAGATGGAAAAGTCAAAGGTGATGACATCATGCATGATGTCATAAAGGATTAATTAAGTTATTTATTAAATGGGATTTTTGGTCTTCTAAAAGGGGATAAGACTAAAGAAAATAAAACAAAAAAAAAAAAATTAGAAAAGTGTCTTCTTCTTCCCTTGGTTTGCCTCCCCACCTTCTCCCTCTCATCTCCATGGAATTCTTCCATTTAAGCTTACAATTAAGCTTGATTTTCTCCACTTAATCAACATAACTCCCCTAAAAACCTTACTAAAGCTTGCAATCCCAACCTAAGAACAAGAAAGAAAGAGGAAAGGAAGAGAGAAATTGAAGAATTGGCATTTAAATTGAGGTTAGTATGTTAAACTTCTTATTTTTCCATTTAAATGCATGATTAATGGTGGAATTGAGCTTAGGATTAAGGAAATGAAATAAAAATATGGGGAAGGACCATTGCTGAAATTTTGGTCTGGTTGAAGGGAGTATGAATTGCATGAATTTAATGAGTTTGAATGAGTTTAGAAACCTTCCTTAGTTGAATGATTAGCATTAAAATCAATAAGTGTGATTAATTGCAACAAAGTAGTGAAATTAGGGTTTGGAGGCCTAGGGTTTGTGAACCAAATTTTGAAGAAATGCATAAATGATATCTTTGACCAATTGTGGACTGAAAAATGGTCAATAATGACCAAAGGAAATGTATGGGAATTGTTAGAATGGAAGACAAATTCATAGGTCAATTGGTCATGCTGCTGGCAGCATGACCAAACCAACTTTGAAGGACCAAAACGGAAATTTTACAAGTCCAATTGATATGCCACCAATTGGAGATGAAAATAGACATAAAATGACACAATTTTCATTAAGGAACCATGCCTAAAAACTGACCAAAACTTGGTGAACCAACTGACCAAAGTGAAATGAGAGCAGGCTGCCACTGCTCCAAACTGACTAAATGAACAGTAACTGTTCATTTGGTCATAACTCTAGCTAAGTAGGTCAAATTGACCTGAAAATTTAACCATAATTAGATAAGATATAGATCTAAAACTTTCATGAAGAACACCAACCCAAATTATGCCATTAACCCATTCAAAATCATTGAGCAAAGTTAAACTACTGTACCTGCAAATTGCAGAATTTCCATTTGAGCAGTAATGTTTGAATGGCTATAACTCTCTCTAGAAAACTCGGATTTAGGTGGTTCTTGAACCGATGGAAACATAAGACATAGTAGAACATTTCATATGAAGAAAGTTAGACCAAATTATGAACTTAACTTGACCAAATTACTGAACGAAGTTGGATCAAAATCTGCCAGAACCCAAAATCTCAGCATGAACAGTGCACGTGAACAGTAATTGTATTTTGGCCATAACTTGAGCTACAAAACTCCGATTGAGGTGATCCAAAAATGAGAATACACTTAAGACAATAAGGAACATTTTATAGGAAGGAAGTTTTGTCAAATTCTAACAGTAGATTGACCAATGGAATAGTGTAACTAAGAGCACCAAAACTAAAATTTGACAATTTGGCCAAAATGACTTAAACTTTGAGAAAATGACCAAAACCAACAAGTTTGGTGACCAAAATGTGGTATGTGGGTGAAGTTGGAGTTCCCATACGTATTAAGCCTTAGAAAGTCAATAATTTGACTTGAATAGTGCAGTGAATAATAACCCGAAACATAAAATTTCGAGAACGTCGAATTTAACACGTTAGAGCTAGGTAAATGTGAAGCTAAGTTTATTTTGGATTTATTTTAAGTTCTAGTACTGAAACATTGTAAAATTGCCTGTTTTAGTGGAAAAGAATACTGGGACAGAACCCGAGGAGTCAAGTCAAGGCCAACAGGCGACTCGTTTGAGGTTTGTGCACAACGTATACTTTTTAATAATAATCTTTTGCATACTGTTTTGAATAATGTGAAATATTGGATTATGGCATTCTTATGATGTTTGATCTAAATTGTTGAAATTTATTATGTATATTTGAAATGACAATGTTTAGCAAATTGTTAAGATAAGTTTTGAAACCACAGTATCATGACCATATATTTGAACACCTCACTAGCACGACTAGTGGGGGTAATTAGTTTTGAATTTTGATTCCTTCTCTGGAGAAGTGTTGAGGTGTGCCAGTAGAAGAGGATGTGAATGGATATCCATATATTTGAGCTAGCTAGCCTTGTGATGTGATTTCTCTTTAGCCTCTGGCTATTGAGATTCTATTTGTTTCGAATGGCGTGATCTAACTGTGGGTTTTATGAAATGTGTTTTGATACTTTGAAATGAACTTGGTTTGCATTTAAAATCTCACAATGCATGATTTGTATTTAATTCTCATGTTCAGCCAAATTTTTGAATAATTGTTATTTAAGTTTTGCATAAAGATTATTTTAGTATGTTGTGCACTGCGAGTCCTAGTACTCGTGATAGCTCCTATTCTTTGTCATGAATCTGAGAGACTAGAGGAAGCGTGAGTCATTTCTGAGTGTGAGGAGTCATCAGCTTGAAGTCTTCGGGTATAATTTATACCCTAACTGTAAATACTTCTTTTGATGTATATATTGCACATAAATGTATGGACATGTAAAAATGGGTCTTGAGCAGTTTGTATAAAATTTGTATAAAGTTGTAATATATATATTGTATTTTGAAATTCTCTTAATGTAAATGTTGTAATAATGTATCTAAATTGTTTTGTTTCTAATGAAATATGAATGAAATGGATTGCGAGTATTTTGATAATGGATTTGAAATTTGAAAGTTGATAAATGTGTTGAGAAATTGATTGAGATTGAGTATTAAATTGAAGCAGCTGTTGAGAAAAATTTTAGAAGTGCTTTTTACAGGTATTCGAAGAACGGTTTTCTCAAAATACAGAGGAAACTCTGTCAAAATTTTTATAAAATTTACGGAAAACTAAAATGGACCAAAAATATTAACTAGTTTTAATTTTAACTAAATGTTTTAAATACTTATTAGAAAATGCTCACCACTTATCATAAATAAGAAAATTATTTTAAAATCCCTTGTAGGGTACTTAATGAGTTATCGGTAGGTGAAGTGCGGTAGTTCATTAGGTATTCTACGGGATCATGTTATGCCTTACAGAGGGGTAAGGTGTTACATGTTTTAGTGGTATCAGAGCAAATTTTTGAAGTATGTTTTAACATATAAATTTGTGTATTTCTTTGTTAAGTACAACTGCTCAATGTCCATAATTGTTACATACAGTGCATTACATCATGAATATGAACTAACGGAGGGAAATCTCCATGTGTTACTTGTTCAGGAGATACCCTAACTTCAGCCTGAAATGGAAGAAGGATCGCTCGATTGAGCGATGCTGAAGCCGAGGCTCAAGGGAAGCCCGACTTTACGAATGTCGATGGGTCGAGCACCGCCCCACAAATGCCGCGATTTCTGTCTGATTCGCACAATAGATGGCGGCGATGTTTCAACAGATGGCCGGGGGTTTTCCTGTTCAAGCTCCACCCCAACTACCTGTGGTACAACCACTGCCTCCAGCCAGACAGTATGATAAATTACTAAAGTATGGGGCTGCAGAATTTAAAGTCTGATGGACCCTTTAGAGGCGAAACAATGGCTTGAAAGAATGGGCGAGTGTTTAAGAAAGCGCCTTTGCCGGATGAGTGAAGTTTGAATATTACGTATTGCTCTTGCAAGGGATGCGTATGGTGGTGGAAGACCATCCCCATAGCTTGGCTGAACCACGATCTTGACACAGGATGACTTTATCAGAGAGTTCAGACAGAAATACATCCCAGACGCATATGTTGATCAGAAGTTGCAAGAATTTTTGAGTTTGAAACAAGGAAATCGATCAGTGGCAGAGTATGAGAGGGAGTTCTCCCGCTTGAGTCACTATGCGGAGAGTCTCCTTACTACCAGTAAGGCAAGGTGCAAGAGATTTGAGACGGGTTTGAAGCCCAGCATAAGGATGCAAGTTGTGGGATTTCGACACAGCAACTTCTCAGAACTTATGTCTCAAGCACTTGAACTGGAGAGAGTTGAAGCAGAAGCAACCCCAGTGAAGGAAAAAGCTGAGAAATCAGAAAAAGACAAGGGGGAAAAATCAGTTGAACAGAGTTCTCGTGCTACCTCTAGAAAGAGAAAGAAATTTAGTGGACCCAGCAGGGGTCGAGGTGGAAGATTTGGTAGGGGTAGATTTTCCGGACAGAGACCCCTAGGTGCAGTCGGATCGGCGAGGGTTCACATTACGCCGCCCCTGTGAGACTTGTGGCAAGATTCATGGGGGGGAGTGTTATTGGGCCACTGGAGCCTGCTTTAACTGCGGAGGCAAGGGCCATATGGCTAAAGATTGTACTAGTGCTCCAAGATATGGTCCAGCTCCTACTACTGCCGAGGGATCTATTCAGAGTCCTGCTCCCAGAGGTTCACAGTCATTTGGCAGAGGAAGAGGCAAAGGTAGAGCCTTTGCCAGCGATCGAGGCCTGATTGGTCAGTCTGCACAAGGAAGTGCGTCAGCCAGAGTCTACACAATGAAACAGCGAGAAGAGGCTGAGACTTCCGATGTGGTAGCTGGTACATTCTCTATCTCTGGTCAAGATGTATTTGTGTTGTTTGATCCGGGTTCAACCCATTCATATGTTAGTGCTAGCATAGTCAGTTCACTTGCTGTTTCATGTGTGCAAATGGGTTTTGAAGTGCTAGTAACTAGTCCATTAGGACAAGAGGTTCAGGTCAATAGAATTTATAGAGACTGTCCTTTGGTGATCTAAGGACATGTTTTCCTATCAGACTTGATTGAAATGCCCTTCAGAGAGTATGATATCATCTTGGGCATGGATTGGTTAGCCAGGCATCACGTTATGATTATTTAGGCGAAGGCAGTCACTTTTGGTCTCCCTTTATGCGGTGAGGTAGTAATACATGGGGAGAGGCATTTATCGCCATCAAACATCATTTGTTTGCACTAGCGGAAGAATGATTAGAAAGGGTGTGAAGCATACTTGGCACATGTGATAGACACCCAAGTGGGAGTCGGCACTAAAGGGACATCCCTACGGTATGTGACTTTCGGATGTATTTCTGATGAATTGCGAGATTACCTCCGAGAAGAGAGGTGCGATTTGAAATTGATGTTATGCACAGTGTGGATCCAATCTCCATAACGCCATATAGAATGGCACTGCGAATTGAAAGAGTTGAAAGTGCGATTGCAAGAATTGCTTGACAAGGGTTTATCCGCCCTAGTGTGTCACCTTAGGAGTGCGGTGTTGTTTGTAAAGAAGAAAGATGGCACTCTCCGCTTGTGTATTGATTATCGGCGGTTGAATAAGGTGACAATAAAGAATAGATATCCATTGCCCGCATTGATGACTTGTTTGATCGGTTGAGGTGCGGTGTATTCTCCAAAATTGACACGAGATCGAGTTATTATCATTGAAAGTACAAGAGCAGAGTATTTCTAAAATTGCCTTCAAAACCCACTATGGCCATTATGAATTCTTGGTTATGCCATTCGGGTTAACTAATGCTCCAACTGCTTTTATGGATCTGATGAACACTATCTTCAAACCATACCTCGACCAGTTTGTTGTGGTATTTATTGATGATATATTGGTTTATTCGAGGAATGCGAGAAGAGCATGATAGACATCGTGGATTATCTGCAGACTTTGAGAGAAAGCGACTATATGCCAAATTGTCGAAGTGTGAATTTTGGTGAAAGAAATATCTTTCTTGGGGCATGTAGTATCGAAGAGGGCATCAAGGTAGATCCAAGTAAGATTGAAGTCCTTAATTGGAGGCCACCGAAATGTCATAGAAATTCGCGATTTTAGGTTTGTTGGATACTATCGTAGATTTGTGAAGGATTCTCCATGTTGGCATCTCCATTGACCAACTGCTTAGAAAAGATGTGAAATTTCGGTGGACGGATAAATGCCAACGAGTTTTGATGAATTGAAGAAATGTTTGGTGAAGCTCGATCGACTTTACCTACCGGGTAAAGAATACACAGTTCTGATGATGCTTCTCACAATGGGTTAGGCTGTGTATTGATGCAAGATCGAAATGTCATTGCTTATGCATCACGCCAGCTGAAACCGCATGAGAGGAATTATCCAACACATGATTTGGAGCTTGCAGCTATAGTGTTTGCTCTTAAGATCTGGAGACATTATTTGTATGGGGAAAAGTGTTACATCTATACAGATCATAAGAGTTTGAAGTATTTGGGCACCCAGAAAGAGCTGAATTTGAGACAGAAGGGATGTTTAGAGTTGATAAAAGACTATGATTGTTTGATAGACTATCAGCCAGGGAAAGCTAATGTTGTGGCTGATGCCTTAAGTCGCAAGACTATGGCAAATCTACAGGTTACTCCTTTGTCTTTGGTACATGAGTTGAGATCATTACATGCCAGTTTAGAGATTAATGATGAGGGGCAGACAGCAGTTGCATGGCATGTACAGCCAGTGTTGATTGATCAGATTAGAATGGCTGCTCAGAATGATCAGAAGTATCAGAAGCTGATGGAAGAAGTCCAGCAGGGTAAGAAACCAGAGTTCTCAATCAGAGATGATGGTTTACTGTTACACCAGGGCAGAATGTGTGTTCCTAATGATGTTGATTTGAGGCAGATCATTTTGAAGGAAGCACATGAGTCTCCTTTTGCCATGCACCCTGGTGGTACAAAAATGTATAGAGGGCTAAAGGAGCATTACTGGTGGATGGGTATGAAGAGAGATGTGGCAGAGTTTGTGTCCAAATGCCTAACTTGTCAGCAAGTAAAGCGAGCATCAAGTACCATTGGGTTGTTACATCCACTACCGATGCAGTGGAAATGGGAAAGAATAACGATGGATTTTGTGATGGGACTTTCGAGGACACAGAAGAGTCATGATGCAGTTTGGGTCATTGTTGACAGACTGACTAAATCTGCTCATTTTACGCGATCGGATGGACTCTGATTTAGAAAGATTGGCCAAGTTATATATCGATGAGATTGTGAGACTGCATGGAGTGGCAGTATCTATCGTATCAGACAGAGATCCTAGGTTCACTTCTAGATTATGGGGTAGTCTTCAGAGAGCCCTAGGAACTAGATTGAACTTCAGTACTGCATTCCACCCACAGACAGATGGCCAGTCTGAAAGAGTAATTCAAATCTTGGAGGACATGCTACGGGTTTGTGTGATTGAGTTCGAGGGCAGTTGGGATACACACTTGCCTTTGATTGAGTTTGCTTATAACAAAAGCTATCAATCAAGCATTGGGATGCCTCCATATGAAGCTTTATATGGCAGAAAATGTAGAACCCTGTTGTGTTGGGATGACATGGGTGAAAGAAAAATGATTGGACCCGAAATTGTTCAACAGACTGAAAAGACAATCAGGGTGATCAGGGGTCGACTTAAAACTGCATCAGACCGTCAAAAGTCCTATGTTGATTTGAAAAGAAGGGATATTGAGTATGCAGTGGGTGAGAAAGTTTTCCTCAAGGTTTCTCCTTGGAAGAGAATTATGAGATTCGACAGAAAGGGGAAACTGAGTCCTCGTTTCATTGGGCTATATGAGGTTCTGGAGAGAGTGGGTCCTTTGGCATATCGGTTGGCACTACCTCCAGAGTTGGAGAAGATACATAATGTCTTCCATGTGTCTATGTTGAGGAGGTATCAATCAGACCCATCTCATGTACTACCAGTAGAAGAAATAGAAGTGAATCCAAACCTCACATATGAAGAAGAACCCATAAAGATTCTGGCTTATGAGGTGAAGCAGCTACGGAACAAGCAGATACCATTGGTAAAAGTGCTATGGAACCATCATTCGGGCCAAGAAGTTACTTAGGAACGAGAGGAGGACATAAGGAGACAACACCCACAGCTATTCGGAGATTGATACCAGGTAAAATTTCGAGACGAAATTTATTTAAGGGGGGGAGAATTGTAACACCCCTATTGGTATAGCCTAGTATATTTCACTGTTACGGTGACCGGTGTCGGTCCGGACAATTAATGGGATTAGGGCCACACTTAAGACAACTTGAGAAGCCATAAACACAAATAATTAGTAATGTTTAATTAGTTAACTATAAATAAGAAAAACAGAACATAAGAGGTTAAGCAGTAGAGAGTCACAGCGATGAGTGACCTCCTCGGGAACGACTGCGAAGTCGTTTTAAACTCAAATTTCGAACCGTAAAAAGTGACGCTGCTGTCCTTAGGACCCTTATGGACATAGTGGAAAAGAGAAAATCACAAAAAAGAACTGTTAAGTCTGTCAAATAATTAGGTCAGGGAACTGAAAAAATTATGGAATTATTTGCAAACCGGGTTGAACCGGCGAGGGGCAATTTGGTCAATTGACCCCGAGAGCTGACTCCTGACCTAACTGTCAAATAAAATCGGAGAAAAGAAAATTTCGAAATCGAGAATTAAATTAAAGAACTAATAGAAAAAAATAAATAGAAAAAAAAAGAAAGAAGATGGAAAAGTCAAAGGTGATGACATCATGCATGATGTCATAAAGGATTAATTAAATTATTTATTAAATGGGATTTTTGGTCTTCTGAAAGGGGGATAAGACTAAAGAAAATAAAACAAAAAAAAAATTAGAAAAGTGTCTTCTTCTTCCCTTGGTTTGCCGCCCCACCTTCTCCCTCTCATCTCCATGGAATTCTTCCATTTAAGCTTACAATTAAGCTTGATTTTCTCCACTTAATCAACATAACTCCCCTAAAAACCTTACTAAAGCTTGCAATCCCAACCTAAGAACAAGAAAGAAAGAGGAAAGGAAGAGAGAAATTGAAGAATTGGCATTTAAATTGAGGTTAGTATGTTAAACTTCTTATTTTTCCATTTAAATGCATGATTAATGGTTGAAATGAGCTTAGGATTAAGGAAATGAAATAAAAATATGGGGAAGGACCATTGCTGAAATTTTGGTCTGGTTGAAGGGAGTATGAATTGCATGAATTTAATGAGTTTGAATGAGTTTAGAAACCTTCCTTAGTTGAATGATTAGCATTAAAATCATTAAGTGTGATTAATTGCAATAAAGTAGTAAAATTAGGGTTTGGAGGCCTAGGGTTTGTGAACCAAATTTTGGAGAAATGCATAAATGATATCTTTGACCAATTGTGGACTGAAAAATGGTCAATAATGACCAAAGGAAATGTATGGGAATTGTTAGAATGGAAGACAAATTCGTAGGTCAATTGGTCATGCTGCTAGCAGCATGACCAAACCAACTTTGAAGGACCAAAACAGAAATTTTACAAGTCCAATTGATATGCCACCAATTGGAGATGAAAATAGACATAAAATGACACAATTTTCATTAAGGAACCATGCCCAAAAACTGACCAAAACTTGGTGAACCAACTGACCAAAGTGAAATGAGAGCAGGCTGCCACTGCACCAAATTGACTAAATGAATAGTAACTTTTCATTTGGTCATAACTCGAGCTAGGTAGGTCAAATTGACCTGAAATTTTAACCGTAATTAGATAAGATATAGATATAAAACTTTCATGAAGAACACCAACCCAAATTATGCCATTAACCCATTCAAAATCATTGAGCAAAGTTAAACTACTGTACCTGCAAATTGCAGAATTTCCATTTGAGCAGTAATGTTTGAATGGCTATAACTCTCTCTAGAAAACTCGGATTTAGGTGGTTCTTGAACTGATGGAAACATAAGACATAGTAGAACATTTCATATGAAGAAAGTTAGACCAAATTATGAACTTAACTTGATCAAATTACTGAACGAAGTTGGATCAAAATCTGCCAGAACCCAAAATCTCAGCATGAACAGTGCACGTGAACAGTAATTGTATTTTGGCCATAACTTGAGCTACAAAACTCCGATTTAGGTGATCCAAAAATGAGAATACACTTAAGACAATAAGGAACATTTTCTTTGAAGGAAGTTTTGTCAAATTCTAACAGTAGATTGACCAATGGAATAGTGTAACTAAGAGCCCCAAAACTAAAATTTGACAATTTGGCCAAAATGACTTAAACTTTGAGAAAATGACCAAAACCAATAAGTTTGGTGACCAAAATGTGGTATGTGGGTGAAGTTGGAGTTCCCATACCTATTAAGCCTTAGAAAGTCAATAATTTGAGTTGAATAGTGCAGTGAATAGTAACCCAAAACACAAAATTTCGAGAACGCCGAATTTAACACGTTAGAGCTAGGTAAATGTGAAGCTAAGTTTATTTTGGATTTATTTTAAGTTCTAGTACTGAAACATTGTAAAATTGCCTGTTTCAATGGAAAAGAATACTGGGACAGAACCCGAGGAGTCGAGTCAAGGCCAACAGGCGACTCGTTTGAGGTTTGTGCACAACGTATACTTTTTAATAATCATCTTTTGCATACTGTTTTGAATAATGTGAAATATTGGATTATGGCATTCTTATGATGTTTGATCTAAATTGTTGAAATTTATTATGTATATTTGAAATGACAATGTTTAGCAAATTGTTAAGATAAGTTTTGAAACCACAGTATCATGACCATATATTTGAACACCTCACTAGCACGACTAGTGGGGGTAATTAGTTTCGAATTTTGATTCCTTCTCTGGAGAAGTGTTGAGGTGTGCCAGTAGAAGAGGATGTGAATGGATATCCATATATTTGAGCTAGCTAGCCTTGTGATGTGATTTCTCTTTAGCCTCTGGCTATTGAGATTCTATTTGTTTCGAATGGCGTGATCTAACTGTGGGTTTTATGAAATGTGTTTTGATACTTTGAAATGAACTTGGTTTGCATTTAAAATCTCACAATGCATGATTTGTACTTAATTCTCATGTTCAGCCAAATTTTTGAATAATTGTGATTTAAGTTTTGCATAAAGATTATTTTAGTATGTTGTGCACCACTGAGTCCTAGTACTCGTGATAGCTCTATTCTTTATCAGAATCTGAGACTAGAGGAAGCGTGGTGAAATTTCTTGAGGTGTGAGGAGTCATCAGCTTGAAGTCTTCGGGTATAATTTATATCCTAACTGTAAATACTTCTTTTGATGTATATATTGCACATAAATGTATGGACATGTAAAAATGGGTCTTGAGCAGTTTGTATAAAATTTGTATAAAGTTGTAATATATAAATTGTAGTTTGAAATTCTCTTAATGTAAATATTGTAATGATGTATCTAAATTGTTTTGTTTCTAATGAAATATGAATGAAATGGATTGCGAGTATTTTGATAATGGATTTGAAATTTGAAAGTTGATAAATGTGTTGAGAAATTAATTGAGATTGAGTATTAAATTGAAGCAGCTGTTGAGAAAAATTTTAGAAGTGCTTTTTACAGGTATTCGAAGAACGGTTTTTTCAAAATACAGAGGAAACTCTGTCAAAATTTTTATAAAATTTGCGAAAAACTAAAATGGACCAAAAATATTAACTAGTTTTAATTTTAACTAAATGTTTTAAATACTTATTAGAAAATGCTCACCACTTATCATAAATAAGAAAATTGTTTTAAAATCCCTTGTAGGGTACTTAATGAGTTATCGGTAGGTGAAGTGCGGTAGTTCATTAGGTATTCTACGGGATCATGTTATGCCTTACAGAGGGGTAAGGTGTTACAGTTTTGAATTGTCTTATCAGGCAAAGGAGTAAATTAATATGTTGTAAGTTAAATCAAAGTAAACCTAATGGTTCAAATAGGCATAACGAGTAAAAGAGATGGTGGAAAATGGCATATAGGCTTAGGTCGCAAGTAGAGATGGTGAGATAGGAATTATAAAGTCTGTGATTAAGGGTTAGATGAACATTTTTAGTATGACCAATATATTAGTAGTATGCCCTAGAGCATATCATTTAGTATGTATCTTGTACATATTTTTATTAATAAAAGGCATTTTCATTTTTCCGTTTACATAATATATTTATGTGTAATAGAAAAGGTCCATTGATATTTTGCTAGAAATATTATTCTTAAGTTGTTAAGAATATGAGTAACAGTATTTCTAGCACAAAGTATCATAAATAGGTTCACAATCGGGGATACTTCATAATAAGAACATGACTTATCCAGAAAGATTGTATTCATGTTTGTTCCCAAGTTATTTATATGAGATATAAATAAGATGGAATGGTGAGTCTCATGCCATATAACAAACATGATAGGCACTTATAAATAATAATTAGGCCGAACCAGTGACACTTATGATGAGCACATGGATTTTACTCTTGTCAATGCTTTGTCATAAATCATATCAGTGCATATAATCTTTAGACCTGAGATAGCATAGTTATCTTGTATATAGGTGGTTTGAGTTTGATACTGCTTTCATACTTGTACTGTGTATGGGTATATGGGCATGTGTTGGCTCCTACTAGTTATATATGGAGGTAGGTGTTGATCAAGATGAAATCTGTTCCTCTAAGTAAATAGAGATAAAATCCTATGTTCATTTAATTGCTCTTGATGTTTCAAGTTACTGGCCAGGACAGATAGATTTAATCAGAAAAGAGTTTCTGATGAGAAATTTTTTTTAATCAAGAACTGGAATTAAAAGAGAACATAATATTCATAGCAAATGGAGTTTGACATAAACCATGACTCCAGCTTGAGTTAGGATTTTGTAACAGAGAGATTCTAGTGCATGGTAACATATGATTATAAGTTCATTTAAGGTAAACCTTATTACTAATTGGGTGGCCATGGCATGCTATGCTAGGTGTTAACCATGGTCTATGAGGTGCATAAAATGATTTAGAGAAATCATTTATGGTAAGAAAGAGTTCTGATGATATTAAGAGTTGATATCATGTTTCATTGCTAATTAGTGATGAGCCTAGTAAGTCACACACATACACAAGTAATCACCTAATTAAATATGATTTAATTAATTAATTAAAGAGTTTAATTGATTAATTAAATAGGTTTGGTTTGCAATTAGATTGCAAAGTCCCTAGCATGACTTGAAACCAAATCTAGGTTATTGGATGTACAGTACAAGTTAAATTTATATTTAAAATGTTTAAATATGAATTTAATTAATGAGAAATTAATTAATAAAGATTAATTAATTAATTTATATTTGATATAAATTGATTAGAAGAAGAGAAATAATTATTTTGGGTTGAGAACTCAAAATTAAGATACAGGGGCATTTTGGTCATTTCACAAGGTGACATGTGGCACCATGAGATGGTGACACATGGTATTACACATAAGCTTGCCAAATGTCTTTTAATCATGTCAGATGATTAAAATCAAGATTAAATATAGGTTTGACACTTGGCACAATGTGATTGGGTCAATTAAACCTAGAACCAATCAAAGGGTGACATGTGGCAAGGGTTTAATGTGTTGACCTAGCTATATAAGTGTTGTTATGAAAAGAAAAATAACACAAGCAGCAACCACTCCCTTGGTGCCGCCACCTAGAAGCTCTCATTCTTCTCTTCTTCTTCTTCTTTAATCAATCCAAGAGATTAGCAAACAATCTCTTGAATTAAGAATACCAGAAATTGTTTCTAATGTCCTGTTTACATCCTTAATCTCTTAAAAGGCAGAACTTGATTTTCTAAATAATAGAAAAAGCTTTAGAAGCTATTCAAGGGCTGCCATAGGTGTTCTTGGTGTGGACAAGCTAGAGGGACAACATTTGGTGTCCTGAAGACGAATCTCAAAGGCGCAAATACACTGCAGTGCATCAAGAGGTTAGTGTGTTTGTTCTTGATTTAATCTAGGGTTCTAAAATTAATCTGATTAATTTTAAAATCTTAAATGGAAAATACAGATCCAAAAACATATTAAAAGAGTTTTAATAAGTTGTTTATCATTGAAATCAAATAGATAAAAATAAATCTTGCATGATGCATGTGACCCTAGGTAAAAATTTTTGAATTCAATGGTATAAACTTGTGTTTTTCACGCTTCTGTTCCTTCAATTGGTATCAGAGCCACTATATTTGCCATTTAGATTGTTGATTATATGATTTATTTGTGTGTTTTGATCATGAGATGATTGATCCATTGCTGGTTGGATCAAAAGGTATGGCGGCATGCTTGATCTTCCATCTTTGGTGCGCACTCTTTGGGTATCCCATGGTGCGCATGGTTTGATTCTTGATTTTGCAATTGTTGTATGATCTAAAAAAATCATCCTATGTCTAATTAAATTGTTTAATTAGAATTTTAATCACACAATTAAATTTTAATTCAAATCAGAATTTTAAAAATTATTTGAATGTGATTCAAATCTGAATTTTAAAAGTTGTTTGAATGTGATTCAAATCTGAATTTTTAAAGTTGTTTGAATCATATTCAAATCTGAATTTTTAAAGTTGATTGAATAATATTCAGATCTAATTTTTTAAAAAATGTTTGAATGTGATTCAAATCTGATTTTTTTAAGAAATGTTTGAATGTGATTCAAATATGAATTTTTACGGTTGTTTGAATGTGATTCAAATCTGAATTTTTAAATTTGTTTGAATGAGATTCAAATCTGAATTTTTAAATTTATTTGAATCATATTCAAATCTGGATTTTTAAGTTGAATATGAGATATTCAATTTAATTTAAGAATGTATGTTTTATTTAATTGTTAAATAGTGATATGCATGATGGATGATCATGGACTATAAAAGACCAATGTGATTGGATTTATTTCTTTTATGTTTCTTTGGGATTGTAAATTAATTAATTTATTTTAATTTATTTTGGGCATGTATTATTAAGTTTGTAATAATTTTTTGGTTGTAATTTCATTTATTTAAGTTCTTGTAAATTCGCCTTGGTATGCCAAGGATTACTATGTAATTGGATTGCAAGAAGTTCAAGGAGGTCAACAGCATTGGTGGGACCAGTGGGAGGAATTCAAGATCAAGTGTTGATTATGTACTCCTTCAGCAACTCTTGTAAAATGAATGAATAAAATACACCTAGGAATGCCCTGATTCAATTCTTGGTGGCTCAGAATTGAATCCCTTAGAAAGTCCATGATCATACCATATTTACTGCTTATCCATGATTGCATGAGATCTATGAGAATGTATGCAATTATATGATATATGCATGCTAAATGGATAATGTGCAAAGTGAGACCTAAATAGTAATTAGGTTTACCATAAAATCTTCCAAACAAATGATTAAGTTGGAAATGCTATAATTAAAGTAATTATAACATAGGCCCTCAATTGGGGCAATTATTTTAAGAAATTTTAAATAGTTGCATAAGATGCAATTAATTTAAGAGATTTTCTTAAGAATAATTGTTAAGCATGAGATGTTGTAAATATGTAAATAGTTTGGTGGCCAATATTGGATGTACCTGAGGACATTAAAATTATTTGCATAATTACTGGCTCAATAGGATCAACTTAACTAATGCAAGATAAGTCAATAATGGATGTACCTGAGATTTTGAGCATTAGGGGCTAGGTAAAGGATTGAACCTCACATGAGATGTGATGGACAAGGAGTTGCTCACTTATAGTTTATTGTAATTCCAATAACGGATGTACCTGAAGATGATCAATAGAATTATAAGAATTCAATCACCCACTAGAAATCCATCCAACTAGGATTTCCGTTTTCTACTATGGAAGTGTATGATTTGCTAAGTTAGTGGGAGAACCAATTTGATTAAAAGACCATAATCATTTTGGTTAATTACATGATACATTTACTAATTAATCTGGTTATTTTCTGCAGTTAATTTTCTGATAAAAATGAGCACAGAACAACCACCACCATCCAATATCCTTGCAAGCATACTTGATCGCAATAGGTTGACAGGACCTAATCTGTCTGATTGGCTAAGAAATTTGAAACTTGTCCTGAACCTTGAACATATAGGATATGTTCTAGATTCAAATGTTCCTAGTCCCTTACCTCCAGAGGCCACTCAAGAGGAACATGAAACTTTAGACAAGTGGAAGGAGCATGATATGAGAGCTAAGTGTTACCTGCTTGCTTCCATGAGTAATGAGTTATAGAACCAGCATGAGAACATGCAGAGTGCGAGTGAGATCCTCCTTCACCTGCAAGTGTTGTATGGTGAGCACAGCAGGAATGCTAGGTATGAGATATCTAGGCAGCTGTTCCGCATGAGGATGTCTGAGGGACAGAATGTTGGGGATCATGTCCACAAGATGATTCGACTGATTGAGCAGTTGGAACATCTTGACTTCAACATGGATTTCCAACTATAGACATATTTAATCCTTCAGTCCCTTCCTGAGTCTTTTGGAAATTTTGTGACAAATTTCCATATGACTAAACAGGAATGCACCTTAGCTGGTTTACTCAACATGCTGGTTATTGCCCAAAAGAATATGCCGGGCAATAAAGGAAAAGAGGTTGCTTTGATTGCATCTTCTTTTGCTGGAAAGTCCAACAAGAAGAAAGGCAATAAGAAAAAGAAACCTCAGATTCCTGGTCCTTCTAAGAAAATAGCTAAACAGAAAGGGAAGACTAAAGCTGATGGAGGCAAAGGAAAGTGTTTCCACCGCGGAAGGATGGGCCTTTGGAAAAGGAACCGCCAGAGTATCTTGCTTTTGAAGGACAAGAAGGATATACCTTCGGAAGGTATGTCCATATCTTGTTATTTAGATCGATGATACTCATAGTTCATCTCTGACTTGGGTTTTAGATCATGTTGCGGTTCTCACATTTCTAATGATATGCAGGAACTAGCAAATAGTAGCAGCTTGCGTTCTCAAGATGTTAGAGTCCGGATTGGCAATGGCTCAACTGTTGAAGCTTTAGCCATAGGATCTAAATCTTTTTACATGTTTGGGCATGTTTTGTGTTTGGATAATATTTTATATGTACCTGATGCTTTTAAGAACATCATTTCTATATCTAGTTTGACTAGAAATGGCTATGAATTTCTGTTCACAGATGATGTTTGCAATATTTATTTTGGAAATAAATATGTTGGTTCGGTTTATATGAATGATGGTCTTTATTATTTGGATAATAATGACAAACACAAATTGAATGCAAGTGATCTAAAAGAATGCAATGCCATAGTGAAAACCAACTCAAGTTCAAAATATATCTGGCACTTAAGGTTATGTCATGTTGCAGAAGATAGGATTGCATAACTGGAGAAAATGGGAATTCTATCCTCATTGGGCTCTGAGCCTACTCCAACTTGTGAATCTTGCCTTCAGGGCAAAATGACTAGATCACCCTTTGTTGGACAAGGACTAAGAGCTGAAAATATTTTGGAGCTAATATATAGTGATGTATGTGGTCCATTTAAAGAAATGGCTAGAGGGGGCTTTCATTATTTTATTACCTTTACTGATGATAAATCAAGGTTTGGCTATTTGTATTTGATGAAATACAAACATGAATCCTTTGAAAAGTTCAAAGAATTTAAATCTGAAGTAGAAAATCAAACAGGAAAGAGTATTAAAACTCTTTGATCAGATCATGGAGGTGAATATTTTGAGTACTGAATTTGATGAATACTTGAGAGAGCACGACATTGTTTCCCAGCTGACTCCTCCAGGAACGCCACAGCTGAATGGTGTATATGAAAGGAGAAATCGTACCTTATTGGATATGGTACGTAGTATGATGAGCTATACTGATATGCCAATCTCCTTTTGGGGATTTGCATTAGAATCAGCTTTGTATATTCTGAATAGGATTCCATCAAAATCAGTTTCTTCCACACCTTGTGAGATATGGCATGGAAGAAAACCAAGTCTTAAGCATGTTAAGATTTGGGGTTGTCCAGCTTATATCAAAAAACTAAACACTGATAAATTGGAGACTAGATCAGAAAAGGGTCAATTTGTTGGATATCCAAAAGATAGTTTTGGATATTATTTTTATTTGCCTACTTCACAAAAGGTTGTGATAAGTAGAGATGCCACATTTCTTGAACAACAGTTTGTTCAAGAAGAAGGCAAAGGAAGGCAAATAGAGTTAGAATTGGAGAATTCTGACCAACCAACAGATCAGATGGATATAGATCCATCTAATCAACCTATACCCGTTGATGAAACATCTATAGCTGTTCCTCATAGAACAACCAGGGTATCTCACCCACCAGTGAGATATGGTTTCCTTCATGAAGAAGAACAAGAATTGTCTACTCATGAAGAATTAGATCATGGAGATGATCCACTTACCTATGAAGAAACTATATTAGATATAGACTCTTCAAAATGGATTGATGCTATGAAATCCGAGATTGATTCCATGTATAAGAATCAAGTTTGGGATCTTGTTGACCCACCTGAAGGTAATGTACCTATAGGGAACAAATGGGTTTTCAAGAAGAAAATTGGTTCTGATGGAAAGGTAGAGACCTATAAGGCAAGACTAGTGGCGAAAGGGTTTCGCCAAAGGCAAGGAATCGACTATGAGGAGACTTTCTCGCCTGTTGCCATACTTAAATCAATTAGGATTCTATTAGCAATAACTGCATACTATGATTATGAGATTTGGCAGATGGATGTCAAAACAGCTTTTCTCAATGGATACATTGATGAAAACATTTTCATGGAACAACCTAGGGGTTTTGAATCCCAAGATGGTTCTAAGGTATGCAAGCTAAAGCGATCCATTTATGGGTTGAAACAAGCTTCGAGGAGTTGGAACATCCGTTTTGATGAAGCCATTAAATCCTTTGGTTTTATCAAAAATGAGGATGAGCCATGTGTATATAAGAAGGTTAGTGACAGTGCTATCACTTTCCTTGTCTTATATGTGGATGACATACTGTTGATGGGTAATGACACAGGTATGTTGACAACTGTAAAGGTATGGTTGTCAAATACATTCTCCATGAAAGACTTAGGGGAGGCAACCTATATTCTTGGGATTCGCATCTATAGAGATAGAGCGAAAAGAATAATTGGTTTATCCCAAAGTCTATACTTGGAAAAGGTGTTAAAGAGGTTTAACATGCTTGATTCCAATAGAGGATTGTTACCAGTGAGACATGGTATCCATCTTTCTAAAGAGATGTCTCCAAAGACACCTGAAGAAAGAGATAAAATGGCTAGGATTCCATATGCTTCGGCTATTGGAAGTTTAATGTATGCAATGTTGTGTACTAGGCCGGATATCGCATATGCTGTTAGTTTGACTAGCAAGTATCAATCCAATCCGGTTTTGGAATACTAGATAGCTGTCAAGAATATCCTTAAGTACTTGAGAAGAACTAAGGATTTATTCTTATATGGAGGTGGAGACTTGCAATTGGATGGTTATACTGATTCTGATTTCCAATCAGATATCGATGATAGAAAGTCTACCTTTGGATATGTGTTCATTTGTAATGGAGGTGCAATTAGTTGGAAGAGTTCCAAACAGAGCACGACTATAGATTCCACTCTGAGGTCGAGTATATTCTTTGCATCGGATCTTGCAAAGGAAGCTATTTGGATAAAGAAGTTCGTGACAGAACTTACAGTAGTTCATTCCATTGAGTCAGCAGTTCCACTACACTGTGACAACAATGGAGCTGTCATACAGGCTAAGGAACCAAGGTCTCACCAAAAATCCAAACACATAGAAAGGCGCTACCACATTATCAGAGAAATAATTGGGCGAGGTGATGTAGCCATGCAGAAAATAACATCAGCTGAAAATCCAGTTGATCCATTCACTAAGCCCATGTCACAGACTTAGCTAGACCGACATCTTGAGAAGATAGGTCTAAGATATTGTAATGAATGGCTCTAGTGCTAGTGGGAGATTGTTAGTAGTATGCCCTAGAGCATATCATTTAGTATGTATCTTGTACATATTTTTATTAATAAAAGGTATTTCCACTTTTCCGTTTACATAATATATTTATGTGTAATAGAAAAGGTCCATTGATATTTTGTTAGAAATATTATTCTTAAGTTGTTAAGAATATGAGTAACAGTATTTCTAGCACAAAGTATCATAAATAGGTTCACAATCGGGGATACTTCATAATAAGGACATGACTTATCCAGAAAGATTGTATTCATGTTTGTTCCCAAGTTATTTATATGAGATATAAATAAGATGGAATGGTGAGTCTCATGCCATATAACAAACATGATAGGCACTTATAAATGATAATTAGGCCGAACCAGTGACACTTATAACGAGCACATGGAGTTTACTTTTGTCAATGCGTTGTCATAAATCATATCAGTGCATATAATCTTTAGACCTGAGATAGCATAGTTATATTGTATATAGGTGGTTTGAGTTTGATACTGCTTTCATACTTGTACTGTGTATGGGTATATGGGCATGTGTTGGCTCCTACTAATTATATATGGAGGTAGGTGTTGATCAAGATGGAATCTGTTCCTCTAAGTAAATAGAGATAAAATCCTATGTTCATTTAATTGTTCTTGATGTTTCAAGTTCCTGGCCAGGACAGATAGATTTAATCGAAAGAGTTTACGATGAGAAAATCTTTTTAATCAAGAACTGGAATTAAAAGAGAACATAATATTCATAGCAAATGGAGTTTGACATAAACCATGACTCCAGCTTGAGTTAGGATTTTGTAACAGAGAGATTCTAGTGCATGGTAACATATGATTATAGGTTCATTTAAGGTAAACCTTATTACTAATTGGGTGGCCATGGCGTGCTATGCTAGGTGTTAACCATGGTCTATGAGGTGCATAAAATGATTTAGAGAAATCATTCATGGTAAGAAAGAGTTCTGATGATATTAAGAGTTGATATCATGTCTCATTGCCAATTAGTGATGAGCCTAGTAAGTCACACACATACACAAGTAATCACCTAATTAGATATGATTTAATTAATTAATTAAATAGTTTAATTAATTAATTAAATAGGTTTGGTTTGTAATTAGATTGCAAAGTCCCTAGCATGACTTGAAACCAAATCTAGGTTATTGGATGTACAGTATAAGTTAAATTTATATTTAAAATGTTTAAATATGAATTTAATTAATGAGAAATTAATTAATAAAGATTAATTAATTAATTTATATTTGATATAAATTGATTAGAAGAAGAGAAATAATTATTTTGGGTTGAGAACTCAAAATTAAGATACAAGGGCATTTTGGTCATTTCGCAGGGTGACATGTGGCACCATGAGATGGTGACACATGGCACCATGAGATGGTGATACATGGTATTACACATAAGCTTGCCATGTAACACCCCTAGTCGTACAGCCTGGTATATTTCACTGTTCCGGTGACCGGTGTCGGTCCGGACAATTAAGGGGATTAGAACCACACTTAAGATAACTAGATAAGCCTTAAACCCAAATAATTAGTAATTGTCAATTAGTTAAGTATAAATAAGAAAAACAGAACATAAGAAGTTAAACGAGCCGAGAGTCATAGCGATGGGTAACCTTCTCGGGAACAACTGTGAAGTCGATTTAAACTCAAATTTCAAACTGTAAAATGTGACGCCGCAGTCCTTAGGACCATTATGAACACAGTGGAAAAGAGAAAATCACGAAAAAGAACTGTTAAGCCAATGAAATAATTAGGTCAGGGAGTCAGAAGAAATATTAAATTATTTGCAAACCGGGATGAACCGGCGAGGGGCAATTTGGTCAATTGACCCCGAGAGCTGACTCCTGACCTAACTGTCAAATAAAATCGGAGAAAAGAAGATTTCGAAATCGAGAATTAAATTAAAGAACTAATAGAAAAAAAAAAAGAGAGAAAATGAAAAAGTGAAGGAAGATGACATCATGCATGATGCCATAAAACCTATAATTAATAAATTAATTAAATGGATTTTTGGGTCTTCCATAAGACAAAATACATAAAAGAAGAAAGAAAAAAAAAAGACAAAAAGTCATCTTCCTTACATGTTGCCGTCTCCCATCTCTCTCTCCCTCTCCATGGTTAAACCTCCATTAAAGCTTGCACTCAAGCTTAAAACTCTTCACTAAACCTTAATAGCTTCCAAAAAAACCTCATTAGAGCTTGTTTTAGTCACTTGAGAAGAAGATTGAAAGAGGAAAGAAATACAAAAGATAGAGATTTGAAGGAATTGAAGTTCTAAGAAAGGTTAGTCTTCTAACTTCCAATGATCTAATCAAATGCATGTTTAGTTATTTAAATGAGCTTAGAAACTAAAGAAATGAAACAAAAATATGTGTGGAGGACCAAACTCAAATTTCGGCCAGCATGAAGGAGAGTGTGATTTTCATGGTTTGATGGATTTGAATGAGTATATGAACCTCAATTAGTTGAATGATTATAGTTAAAAGCATTGAATTGGTTAAATGCAACAATTAGTGTGAATTAGGGTTTTGGACATTAGGGTTTAGAGAAAAAAATGTAAGAAATTTGTAAATGATGTCCTTGACCTAGTTTAAGGAGAGAAATGGTCAATTGTGACCTAATGAGGTGTGTTAGGAGTGTTTGAATCAAAACCAAATTCGGATTGAGTGTGGTCATGCTGCTGGCAGCATTACCAAGTTACCTTTGAGGGACCAAAAATGAAATTTTACAAGTCCAATTGGTATAAGACCAATTGAAAATGAAAATAGACACTAAATGACACAATTTTTATTTAGGAAGCATGCCCAAAAAGTGACCAAAACCTAGTGAACAAATTGACCAAACTTGGAAAATCACAGTCTGCCCTGTACAAACTGACCAAATGAACAGTGTTTATTCATTTGGCCATAACTTGAGCTAGGCAGGTCTAAATGACCTGAAATTTTACCAGTGGTTAGATGAGATATAGACCTAAAACTTTCATGAAGAATACAAACCCAAATTATGCCATTAACCAAGTCATTTGGCCACCCCAAGTTGGTGACCTAAAACTGCCAGAACCAAAATTACCCAGAAAATCTGGGTTGAATCCAATCCGGCAGCCATGGTTCAAATGACTATAACTTGGGCTACAAAACTCCAATTGGAGTGATTCAAAAAGGAGAATAAACTTAAGACAATAGGAAACATTTTATGTGAAGAAAGTTTTGCCAAATTCCAATAGAAAAGTGACCAATGGAACAGTGCAACCTTAGACACCAAAATTGAAATTTTATCAAATTAGCCTAAAAGACTTAGAATTTGAATAAAGAACCAAAAACAACAAATTTAGTGACCAAAATGTGGTATGTGGGTGAAGTTGGAATTCCCATACCTATTAAATCTTAGAAAGTCAACAATTTGACTTGAATAGTATAGTGAATAGTAACCCCGAAACACAAAATTTTAAGAACGTCGAGTTTAGCACGTTAGAGCTAGGTAAAAGTGAAGTTAAATTTATTTTTGGATTTGTGCTAAGTTATGGTACTGAAACACTGTAAAATTGTGTGTTTCAGTCGAAAAGAATACCGGGAAAGAACCCGAGGAACCGAGTCAAGGCCAAGAGGTGACTCGCTTGAGGTTTGTGCACAACATCACTATGCTTTAAAATTCATTGATAAAGTGAATGAAATATGTATTTTACTTTTGCTTTGAATTGTTGAAAGTTTATTTGTAACATTGTTTATGATGTTTTGATTTAAATTGTGAAAGTTATTGTGTATGTTTGAAATAGCAATGTTTAGCAAATTGTTAAGATAAGTTTTGAAACCACAGTGTCACGAACATATATTTGAACACCTCACTAGCATGACTAGTAGGGGTAATTAGTTTCGAATTTTGATTCCTTCTCTGGAGAAGTGTTGAGGTGTGCCAGTAGAAGAGGATTTGAATGGATATCCATATATTTGAGCTAGCTAGCCTTGTGATGTGATTTCTTCTTAGCCTCTGGCTATTGAGATTATATTTGTTTCGAATGGCATGATATAACTGCGGGTTTTATGAAATGTGATTTGATACTTCAAAAATGAAATTGTTTGGGATTAAAATCTCATAATTCATGTTTTGTATTTAATTCTCATATTCAGTCCAATTTTTGAATAAATGTGATTTAAATTCTGCATAAAGATTATTTTTGTATGTTGTGCACCACTGAGTCCTAGTACTCAGCTATAGCTGTTATTGCTGTCGCAGATATAGAGGCTAGAGGAGCAGCAGACTGAGCTGCTGAGGATTGAGGATCTATCAGCTTGAAGTTATCGGGTATAATTTATACCCTGACTGTAAATATTTATTTTGATGTATGTATTGCACATAAATGTATGGACATGTAAAAATGGGTCTTGAGTAGCTTGTACAAAGTTTGTATAAAGTTTGTAATAAAATTTAGTTTGAATTTCTTTTAATGTAAATTTTTGCAATGATGTATATAAATTACTCTGTCATTAATGAAACATGAATGGTAGTATTTTATTTTGAATTGAATGAAATTCATTAATGGAATTTGATGATTGTTGGATATTGAAAATGGTGGATTTGATTTTTGAAAGTTTATAAATGAGTTGAAATTGATTGAGATGATTGTGAATTTGAAGAAGTTATTGAGAAAAATTATTGGAAGTGTTTTTACAGGGATTTGAAGAACTGTTTTATCAAAATACAAACGGAACTCTGCTAAAATTTTTATAAAATTTGCGAAAAAATAAAATGAACAAAAAATATTAACTAGTTTTAATTTTAATTAAATGTTTTAAATACCTATTAGAAAATGCTCACCACTTATCAAAAATAAGAAAATTGTTTTTAAAATCCCTTGTAGGGTACTTAATGAGTTATCGGTAGGTGAAGTTTGATAGTTCATTAGGTATTCTACGGGATCATGTTATGCCTTACAGAGGGGTAAGGTGTGACATGCCAAATGTCTTTTAATCATGTAAGATGATTAAAATCAAGATTAAATATTGGTTTGACACTTGGCACAATGTGATTGGGTCAATTAAACCTAGAACCAATTAAAGGGTGACATGTGATAAGGGTTTAATGTGTTGACCTAGCTATATAAGTGTTGTTATGAAAAGAAAAATAACACAAGCAGCAGCCACTCCCTTGGTGCCGCCACCTAGAAGCTCTCATTCTTCTCTTCTTCTTCATCTTTAATCAATCCAAGAGATTAGCAAACAATCTCTTGAATTAAGTACACCAGAAATTATTTCTAGTGTCCTGTTTACATCCTTAATCTCTTAAAAGGCAGAACTTGATTTTCTAAATAATAGAAAAAGCTTTAGAAGCTGTTCAAGGGCTGCCATAGGTGTTCTTGGTGTGGACAAGCTAGAGGGACAACATTTGGTGTCCTGAAGACGAATCTCAAAGGCGCAAATACATTGCAGTGCATCAAGAGGTTAGTGTGTTTGTTCTTGATTTAATCTAGGGTTCTAAAATTAATCTGATTAATTTTAAAATCTTAAATGGCAAATACAGATCCAAAAACATATTAAAAGAGTTTTAATATGTTGTTTATCATTGAAATCAAATAGATAAAAATAAATCTTGCATGATGCATGTGACCCTAGGTGAAAATTTTTGAATTCAATGGTATAAACTTGTGTTTTTTACGCTTCCGTTCCTTCACAATAGGGTCTTTTCATAAGGAAATGTGAATGAAAATAAGTGACAGAATGACAGTAAGAGATAGAGTGGGAAGAGTATGTATAAGTGACAGTCACAAGTCACTGAGAAGCACAAGGATGAGAGTTTTGGCAGTGAGCATAATTTAAATCCATTTTGAAAGAGTCTATTAGTGTGAGGCATCTTCTTGAATACAGTAAAACTTAGGGATGCAAAAGAGTTAAGGTAGGCATAAAAAGGTAGAAATGGAGTACAAGTGGAGATAGAAAATTTTAAGATGATATGTCAGGCAAATCAGTGGTACAATAGAAAGATTTTTGTAATTGATATCTTATAGAAAGAGATGATGAAATTTCAGGGAGAAGACCATGAGATATGAATAGTGTACTGATGTCAATAGGAGAAGATTTCTCTTTCTCTTCAAGTTTAGATCTTGCTTTTGGCTCTGAAAGTCTACATAAGCAAGGGAAATAATGTTGAGATGACTTAGTATTTAAGAACCTGATAGACACCAGTCTGTACATATTCTTCTTAAAAGAAAACGATGGTAAGTATGTACCTGATTTTATATATTAAAGGATTATCAGAGTAGTGACAAGAGTTAAAATGAGTTAGTTACTAGGGCTTGCAACCCTTCTGAACTATAAGTTGGAGGAAGTGCTAGCAATGGATAAGTTTTATTGGATGAAATTGTTGCTGATGGATAAATTTAAGGCTGAAGCTTGGAAAGCTGTGGAAAGTACATGTGATTATATTTGGGAGAATGAACAAGTGAAGTATCTTATTTGGAATTAAGGCATAGCACACATTTCCTATAGTTATGTTAGTTCAGATAGAACTTATTATTTCTGGGGCTACTATCTAACCAGGATGAGTAATTTCCTACTAAGGGTAGTAGAGAATGGTAATGTTCTAATGGTCAAGCTGGGAAGGAGGTACAAGAAGAATTTTCTGTGGTCAATTACAAGCATTACATAATGTGAAAGAAGTGCTAGTAGGAGGCAATCGTAAAGTTAGAATTCTAGAAGTAATAGAACTGGTAATCAAGATAGGACTATGAAATAAAAGGAATTTTAAAATTGATGATGGGATGGACATCATTGAAGGAAAAAGTATATGAATGAGAGAGGACAAAGGTTAAAGAATAAGTACAGTAGGTTGAAAAGATATCAACAATAGCAAAAACAGGAAAAGAAAGTGGATAAGATCTAAAGGATAGGAGAAAAGCTTGGTAGAGTTGGTTACAATGATGAGAATAAGAAGGAACAAGTATGCTAGGGACACACTAAGAGATGTTTAAAACAAGTTATGGTGAGATGATAGACTAAACGAATAATGGAGCCTCGATTTAAGTACCAATGTGTCCAAAAGCACGTCAGATAGTAAGAAGTTTCAAGTAGAAGTCAAGGAACTCTCTTTTTAGGAAATGAGTAGGCTATGATAAGCAGTGTTGACTGGGTGGAACTCTACACAACTAATTACCTAAGATAGGTAGAAATTGTTACAAGGAACTTTTTGCAAAGTAAGCTAGAAGTTTGCAGTATCATGGAATTAGGAAAGTAAAAATGTTTTTAGTATGGAGGATCTAGCTAAAGCTTCAACGGCCAACATAATTAGCAATGATCTTGGGTAAGGTGCATGCAAAAATAGTTTTTTCATAGGGGTGTTTCATGAGACGTTGTAAAATAGACAATATGAGTCACATGCTTACACCAAAGAGATTGGTAATAAAGGGGAACAAAGGCTAGTGCCGCAGGATACCATATCAAAGTGCAGAAGGAGCATAGCTGGTGTAGGTACATTTGGCATTTTGATGGAACTCTACATGACTAGTTGCATAAGATGGACAGAAGTTGGTCTAAGGACCTTAGTAATGACACAAAGGAGATTAGAAATTTGAAGTATCATGGGAGTGAGAAGATGCACAGGTATTAACCATTGAGGTCATAGAACAAGTAAAACTTTCGAATGAGATGCCTATGACAGGTGCTACAGGAAAGCATCTCATAGGATACTATAGGATAAGGAACATAAGTGATGCCTTTGGGAAGTAGAGATTGTTGAAATAGAGGAATGAGGACTGAAGTCACTAAGAGATACGTTAGGACACAATGAAGGAGAGGTAAGCATCAAAGCTGATTGAAGTTATGAGGTATCAAGTCAAGCGCAGTGGAGGTATAGTAAGTACTGAAGATGTTAGAAAAAGATTGAGGAGTGGTTTGAGGTACGAGTTTTGCTATGAAATGATGATGATAGCTAGGATTCTACAGCAGACAAAAGAGCTATGCAGATCCTAGGCGAAAGGATTTAGAGTTTGCAGTGGGTGATTATGTATTCTTGAAGGACTCTTCGATGAAGGGAGTCATGAGATTTGAGAAGAAGGGTAAGCTCGCATCCCGATACATAGGGCCTTTGGAGATTATTGATAGAGTTGGAGTAGAGGCCTATCAGTCAAAGTTATCACCAACCTTTTTTCATGTCCACCCAGTGTTCCACATTTCCATGCTTAGAAAGTACATACCTGATCCTTCCCATGTGTTACAACCCGATACAGTGGAGTTGAAGGAAAACCTAACCTTTGAGGAGCAGTCGGTAGCCATAGTGAACTTTCAAATGAGGCAGCTATGGTCAAAATAGATCCTTATGGTTAAGGTTTTATGGAGGAGCTAATCGGTAGAAGAGTGTACCTGGGAGTCAGAGCAGGACATGCGCAATAAGTACCTGTTATGTCCACTATGTAATCTTATAATTCTTTATTTTGCCTTGTGTAAAATTCGAGGATGAAATTTCTATAAGAGGGAGAGAATGTAACACCCTGATTTTTAAATAATTATTTCATATGTAAATATAAATATTTTAGTCTAACCCCTAGTATTGTGGGCTTTGAGTAGGCACTTTCATTTTGTGGCAATTTGACCATCGCTCGGATTTGTAATTTCGGTCCGAGCAGATAAGCTGCCGTAATTACTTCAGAATTGGGTCAAAGTTATAAGCTATCCCATCATTTTCAAATACCCTAGACGCGTTTCAAGCATCAAAATTGTTATAGGTAAACCCGAACTCTGAGTTTTTTTAATTTTATAGTGCTGGGTTTAGAATAAAATTCTATAAAATATTCGTGGGTAGCTATAAAATTATAATTCCTTTTGCGTTAGCTCTATAATATTGCCAATGACCGTGGAACAAAATTTTAGAATTTTTAAAGCTAGCTAGAATGACTTTTGCAAAATATCTGTTTTAAACCTTATAATTGAATTGTTAGATTATGTGAGATTTGCCTGAGTTGGAGGGCTCAGGAGGGGCCATATGTTATTAATGAGTTATGATTGCGGGAAATTTAGAAATTAGAAGTATTATTTGAACCTTTTTGCAGGAGGGGTAGGTCCTAGGTATAGGGGGAACTTTGCCAGATTTTCGGCAAAACCTTAGGGCTGTCTTTTGATTCTCTACAACTTTGTTTCAAGTTGTTTATTAATAAATTTTGATATATTATTTAAGTGAGCTGGGACAGCTTTCTTCCTCCGCCCAGCCACCGCAGTTGCTTGTAAAAGTGTTGTGAGTAGATATTTATTTTATTTAAAATTTTAATATTATTATATTTCTGACATGCTCATGTATCACTTATACTTATATTTATGTAGTTAAATACTAGGCATGCCCTGTTTTGCATTTATACTTGATGATATTACTTTGGTTGCTGTGTTTTGATAATCTAGAGCTGTGTGTGTGAGTTGGTGTGTATGTGGAGTATATGGATATAGGTAGGATAGGTAGACGCAGCTGAAGCTTAAGTCAGGGTAAGCACGGCTTTGAGTTGATCTCGCTGGCCCCCGCATATAGATTATTAAGCAAAAGTCCGGCTCGAGTTGATCTTACTAGCATGCCTTGGATTAAGATAGCTGGGTAGGGGGATCAGCTCGCCATATATGTATGTGTGAGTATGGATTTAACATGGGTGTGTGAGTGCTCTAGATTATCTTTGCTGTGACTTAATATGATTTGTTTGACTTGTATGAAAATGATGCATTTAATTTCTAAGGATGCATTAGAATTAGATAGTTATAGAAATTATATGTAAAATAAATATTTACTCTCTAAGTTAAATGTTCACTCCTGTTCACCATTTTTTCAGGCTACAGGAGGAGTTCTTTTTTAGAGCAACCTATTTTCTTCCTTGCAAGTTTAACATTAGTTATTTATTTATTTTATTATTTTTAAAATTTGAAATCTAGAACTTTGCATGTGTTAGCAGTAGCATGAGTCTTGTTGGAGACTATATTAATTTAAGTTTTTGATATTAATAAATGAAAATTTTATGATATTTATATAGTTTATAATTGATTGATTCAGGGTTAAGTTGGGCTCCATTGGCCTTAGATTTTAATAGTTATCGGGTTGGGTTGACAGAATAAAAATATAATATAATATTTTATCTTATATTTTTTGCATGATGGGCCTCAATTTTGGGCCCTGATTATGGATGTGGGATTAGTAAGGCTTACTACGGGCATCAAGGGCTTTATGCTGGCCCAGGTCCTAGTGTCAATCCGGCCCGTGGATTCGGGTTTTGACACTTTGGTCATGTAAGCTAGAGATAGTTATCATCCCATATTGGAAAAGAATGAATATCTTATGTTAGAGATAATCAGTGGTAAATTTCTTAATCCCATATTGGAAAAGAATGAAGAGAAAAAGATTTAAAAACACTTCCTACATAAATTAAATTTGGATTGGTGGAAAAGCTTGGAGGGAGATCTAAAATGGATATTAATTTGACAATGGTCAAAGATGGGCACAGGGCTTGGGCTTAAACCCCAAATTTAAATAATATTTTTTATATTTTTTAATTAATCCATTAGTTATCGTCAATTATTGGTGATTTATTAACTGCATGTCTAAATAAATCTTTGTCTGTGTCAAAAGTTGTATTGTTTCATACATTGTTTTTAAGGTATTAAAACACTTGTTTCTCTCCATAATTCATCTTCTTTTCTGCATAAAAAAATGTCATTCTCTTTTACATGTTTTTGGAAGAAAATCTGGTTCTTGCTTTCCATATTTTTTTTAGGTATTGTTTATCCAGGAGGAATTTGTCATTAACCTAACAGCAACACAGTGGGAGTATAATTGCCTTAAGAACAATGTGATCATAGTCAAAGTCTACTTTTTTTTCTTGGCACCATTGAGTGTTTTTTTAGTGAATAAATTTCAACAACTGTCGCATGTTGCTTAACTTAAAAATATAATATTAAATTTCTTCAACTTTTAAATTTTGCAGAGTAAAATTTATTTGACCTCCAATCACTAATTTTCCGATTAAACACTGACGTGAACAAATCCAATATGAGGTTTTGTTAGTATTTCTTTCTCCTCTTTAATTCATGTATAACAAGACTATTCTTCAACTTTGCTAGTTATAATACTGTTGTCCTTCAATTTTATCATTTGTAATGCCATTATCCTTCAATTTTATCAATTATAACACCATTGTCCCACAATTTTACATAAATGTAACACCATTATAGTTTAAAAACCACATTCTCATGATATAAATATACCATAGCTAGAATTTTTAATCTTAATTTGTCTATGGAATAATATAATTTTTTAATATTTTTTAAATTATTGTTAATAGATTTAACTTTTTCACATTTTTATTATAAATAGCATATTGTTAAAAATATGAAGAAACTATTATTAAGTAGTTTTTGGTGTTAAAAAAATTAAAGGACAATAGTCTTACAAATGAGAAAGTTAAAGGATAACAGTGTTGCAACTAGTAAAGTTGGAGGATGATCTTATTACACGTGACCTGAGAGAGGAGAAACAAATGCTTTATTACACGTGACCTGAGAGAGGAGAAACAAATGCTAACTAAGTACCACGTTGAATTTGTCCATGTCAATGTTTAATAAGCAAATCAGTAATTGGAGATCAAAGAGATCTTATTGTGCAAAATTTAAAAATTAAGAGAGTTTTATATTATATTCTAAATTGAGGGATTATGCTATTATAATTGTATGAGTTTATGGATAGCTGTTGAAATTTAATCTTTTTTAGCCTTTTACCATTTCTACCATAGCCTCTCTTAGAAATTTTTTTACAATAGCATATATATACAATCAACTAAATTATTATGTAATATTATTTCTTTTATTAACTTAAATTTTACTACATTAGATTGATACAAAATAATTAATAATTACTGGCAATTTAAATAATTAATAGTGTCAACAATAATTTTATTAGTGTGTTCAATTGAAGTATAAATCATTTTTCTATTTTATTATTTTTTATATAATAAAAAATATATAAATATTTTTATTTATTGTGTTATATAATGTTAATGTATTAATATTTATTTTTTGTTGGTTTGAATAGGTTTATTGTTATAAAAATTTTAATTGTAAATATTTATTTATTATAAATAATTCAATATTATTATTTAGATTAGTTATTTTCTAAAAAAAAATTACATTTACAATATTTATTCATAATATATTGATTAAACTCTAGTTTGATATCAGTTGAACATTAAACCCTTAACTCTCTGTGTTCGCTAGTTTAATGATTAGGCCAATTTAAAAACTTTAAATGAAATTTAAATTTTGAATCATTTATAAATAATTTGATTAGTCTTTCTCCATATTTAAGGTGTGAAAAATAGAAAAACTTTAATAATCAACTGGAGAATACATAAAATATTTATGAGAAAATGTAAGTTTAATATGAACGGTAATTATAGCAAATAGTAATACTCTGAAAATTTGGGTGTTACAATTATAATGATAATTCTAGTTGGATCCTTTCATTTTTGTTTCTCTATGCTTTCTTGATTGATGATGTTGAAAGAAAATACCTCTTAGGGTGCAAAAATAGTGATTTTAAGATTTTAGTCCCTAAGTATTGGATAAATTTGAACAACTGCCCCTGAACTTATATAGTTATAACACTACAGTCCTTTAACTTTAAAATGTAACATAAAACCCCATAAACTTTCAAATTTTTCACAGTAAAATCCCTTTGACTTTTAATTACTGATTTTTCAGTTAGAAACTGATGTAAATAGCTCCTGCATGGCACTTAGTCAACATTTCTCTCTCATCTCTTATATAAAGTGTAAAATTATTCTCTTTACGCATGAAAAACTATTCTGTCTATAGAGAGAAAAAGGATTCAATTTACACATGGCTTGAGAGAGAAAAGAGAAATACTGATTAAGTTCTATGCTAGAACTGTGCAGGTCAGCGTCTAACTAAAAAACTGGTAATTGGAGGTTAGAGGGATTTTACTGTGCAAAATTTGAAAGTTGATAGGGTTTTATGTTACATTTTTAAGTTGAGGGATTGTAATGTTATAACTAGATAAGTTCACGAACAATTGTTAAAATTTATCCCTAAGTATTTCATGCATCTCGTATAAGTTGATTTTCTTTTTCAACATCATATATATCTTTAGTTACAACTCTTATAACACAATTGCTATTAGCCTATTTGCCATCAAGAAACCATAACCATATCTAATATTAAGGTTTTTGGGATTTTACCCAAATAGGCACAAAATCAATTCTAACACCAGATCCAAGAAGCAAAGACCTTTAGATGTTGGTCTTCTAGTCCTTCCCACATAAACAACTTGATCAAAGCTTCAAATAAATACCAAAATCCCTTTTGTGCTCCCTCTCTTGGCTTGGCCAACAACTTGCACAAGTGAAGGATTGTCACACCTTACCTCTCTGTAAGGCATAACATGATCCCGTAGAATACCTAATGAACTACCGAACTTCACCTACCGATAACTCATTAAGTACCCTACAAGGGATTTTAAAACAATTTTCTTATCTTTGACAAGTGATGAGCATTTTTAATAAGTATTTAAAACATTTAGTTGAAATTAAAACTAATTAATATTTTTGGCCATTTTAGTTTTCCGCAAATTTTATAAAAATTTTGACAGAGTTTCCTCTGTATTTTGAGAAAACCGTTCTTCGAATACCTGTAAAAAGCACTTCTAAAAGTTTTTCTCAACCACTACTTCGGTTTCACAATCAAACTCAATCAATTTCTCAAAATTCACAAGTTCAATAATTCTCAAAATACTGTCAATCAATATCATTCATATTTCATTAAAAACAAAATAATTTATACACAACCTTACAAATTTATATCAAAAGAAATACAAACTAAACTTTATTACAAACTTCATACAAATTTGTGTACAAGCTGCTCAAGACCCATTTTTACATGTCCATACATTTATGTGCAATATATACATCAAAGGAAGTATTTACAGTTAGGGTATAAATTATACCCGAAGGCTTCAAGCTGATGACTTCACACACCTCAGCAGCTCAGTCTGCTGCTCCTCTAGTCTCTGTATCTGCGACAGCAATAAAAGCTATCGCTGAGTACTAAGACTCAGTGGTACACAATAAACTAAAATAATCTTTATGCAAAACTTAAAGCACATTCATTCAAAAATTTGGCTAAACATGAAAATTAAATACAATCATGCATTATAAGATTTTACATGTAAACCAATTTCATTTCAAAGTATCAAAACACATTTCATAAAACCCACAGTTAGATCACGCCATTTGAAACAAATAGAATCTCAATAGCCAGAGGCTAAAGAGAAATCACATGAATTTCAATAGCCAGAGGCTAAAGAGAAATCATATCACAAGGCTAGCTAGCTCATATATATGGATATCCATTCACATCCTCTTCTACTGGCACACCTCAACACTTCTCCAGAGAAGGAATCAAAATTCGAAACTAATTACCCCCACTAGTCGTGCTAGTGAGGTGTTCAAATATGTGGTCATGACACTGTGGTTTCAAAACTTATCTTAACAATTTGCTAAACATTGTCTTTTCAAATATACATAATAACTTTCAACAATTTTGATCAAACATCATAAGAATGCCATAATCCAACATTTCACATTATTCAAAACGATATGCAAAAGATGATTATAAAAGTATATGTTGTGCACAAACCTCAAACAAGTCACCTGTTGGCCTTGACTCGACTCCTCGGGTTCTGTCCCGGTATTCTTTTCCACTGAAACACGAAATTTTCCAATGTTTCAGTACTAAAACTTAAAATAAATCCAAAATAAACTTAACTTCACATTTACCTAGCTCTAACGTGTTAAATTCGACGTTCTCGAAATTTTGTGTTTCGGGTTACTATTCACTGTACTATTTAAGTCAAATTATTGACTTTCTAAGGCTTAATGGGTATGGGAACTCCAACTTCACCCACATACCATATTTTGATCACCAAACTTGTTGGTTTTGGTCATTTGTTTAAAGCTTAGGTCATTTTGGCAAAATTGCCAATTTTCGGTTTTAGTTCTCCGAAGTTGCACTATTCCATTGGTCGATATACTGTTGGAATTTGACAAAACTTCCTTCATAGAAAATGTTCCTTATTGTCTTAAGTGTATTCTCATTTTTAGATCACCTCAATCGGAGTTTTGTAGCTCAAGTTATGGCCAAAATAAGTTTACTGTTCACGTGCACTGTTCATGCTGCAATTTTGGGTTCTGGCAGATTTTGATCCAACTTTGGTCAATAATTTGATCAAGTTAAGTTCATAATTTGGTCTCACTTTCTTCATATGAAATGTTCTACTATGTCTTAGGTTTCCATCGGTTCAAGAATCGCCTAAATCCGAGTTTTCTAGGGAGAGTTATAGCCATCCAAACCTTACTGCTCAACTGAAAATCTGCAGAGTTGCAGGTACAGTAATTTAATTTTGCTCAATGATTTTGAATGGGTTAATGGCATAATTTAGGGTGATGTTCTTCATGAAAGTTTTAGATCTATATGCCCTCTAACCCCTGGCCAAATTTCAGGTCAATTTGACCTGTCTAACTTGAGTTATGACCAACTGTTCATTTGGTCAGTTTAGTGCAGTGGCAGCCTGCTATCAATTCACTTTGGTCAATTGTTTCACCAAGTTTTGGTCAGTTTTTGGCCATGGTTCCTTAATGAAAATTGTGCTATTTTATGTCTATTTTCATCCCCAATTGGTGGCATATCAATTGGACTTGTAAAATTTGAGTTTTGGTCCTTCAAAGTGGATTTGGTCATGCTGCCAGCAGCATGACCATTGACCTACGAATTTGGTTTAATTTCCTACCATTCCCACACAACTTATTTGGTCATAATTGACCATTATTTCATTTCACAATAGGTTAAACATGCCATTTATGCATTTCTCCAAATTTTGGTTCATAAACCCTAGCATTAAAAACCCTAACTCAACATTTTCATGCCTTTAACTACTTCTAATGGTTTAAATGTTAATCATTTAACTAAGTAAAGTTTCTAAACTCATTCAATTGCATCATATTCATGTAAATCATACTCCTCTCAAGCTGCCAGAATTTCAGTTTGGTCCTTCTCCCATGTTTTTATTTCATTTCATAACTTCTAAGCTCATGTCAATTATCACACATGCATTTAAATGGAAGAATAAGGAGTTTAATATACTAACCTTGCTTGGAGGATTTTTAGGCTCCCCTTTCTTCAAGTCTTTCTTCTTTTTTTTACTCTCTAATGCTCTCTCAACATGTAAGGAGAAATTTTTGTGTGGAGACTTTGTGAATTTATAGGTTAAGGTAGGGAAATTCAAGCTTTTATTCCCTTAACAATGGTGAAATATGGTGAAGGAGTGGGAAGAGAGGAATGGGACGGCAAAAGGGAAGAAAGAAGACCAAAATTGATTTTTTTCATTTCTTTTCTTTATTTATTTTAGTGTATGGAAGACCACAAAAAGTCCAATTAAATAATTCACTTAATTAATTTGTTTATGACATCATTCATGATGTCATCAACTTTGACTTTTCCATCTTCTTTCTCTTTTTTTTTTCTATTTATTATTTTTCTATTAGTTCTTTAATTTAATTCTCGATTCCGAAATTTTCTTTTCTCCGATTTTATTTGACAGTTAGGTCAGGAGTCAGCTCTCGGGGTCAATTGACCAAATCGCCCCTCGCCGGTTCATCCCGGTTTGCAATTAATTCCATATTTCTTTCGATTCCCTGACCTAATTATTTGACTGACTTAACAGTTCTTTTTCGTGATTTTCTCTTTTCCACTGTGTTCATAAGGGTCCTAAGGACCACAGCGTCACTTTTTACGGTTCGAAATTTGAGTTTAAAATGACTTCGCAGTCGTTCCCGAGGAGGTCACTCATCGCTGTGACTCTCAGCTAGTTTAACCTCTTATGTTCTGTTTTTCTTATTTGTAGTTAACTAATTAAACATTACTAATTATTTATGTTTATGGCTTCTCAAGTTGTCTTAGGTGTGGCCCTAATCCCAATAATTGTCCGGACCGACACCGGTCACCGGAACAGTGAAATATACCAGGCTATACAAATGGGGGTGTTACAAGGATATTGGTTTCTATGGTTTTAATCTTATGGAAGAGTAGAGAAACAATTTCTCTAACTTTAATTCAAGAATAACAACTTCTATTTCTCTTAAGTTAAACACAAGAAGGGAAAAGAAAGTGTTTGGTGTGAGAGAAAAATGGAGGAAGAAGAAGAAGAATATATAAAGTTGTCTTCCATGAGGAAGACTTGGCCTTTTTATACTTTAAGAATTCCCATATCCCTAAAGTATAAAGTAATCCCTAATATTTAGGGATTTTACAAAAAATAAAATGGCTTATTCTACTTTAGGTATTTCCATAACCCTAAAGTTGTATTCTAATCTCTAACATTTATAGATTTTAATTCCCTAACGTCAATTAGTGGAAGACCACTAATTATTACTAAATTTATATGTGTTAACATCTAATTTACTAATGAGATATGTTTTATTGTGCAAAATCCTGCAAGTGCACAATTGTTAACAAGTAATAAAGTGATGAGTGTGTATCATTCCCATGAGGAACTAGGTGAGTACATGGGAACTAGGTGAGTACTAAACTAAACAGCAATTTTAGCTATCTAGACTACTGAATATGATTTTAAAACTAAAATAACTGAAACCAATATAGTAAAGGTAAGTGAAGAAGATTTGACTAAAGAGAGAAATTAATGAGAGCAATCCCAGAGTTAAAGGTTTACACTTCAAACTACTATATATGTAATCTCATTTATTCAATTAATTAGAAAGTTGTTACTTTAAAGGCAATTTATCCTAAGTTATCTTAAGTCCTCTCTCAAGGCACTCAAGGTTTATCTCAATTAACATGAACCCTACTTTCATAGCGATCAATCTTAATTAAGATCTTTTAAGCTCTTTGACTAATTATGCACTCAACATAAAATTTCAGCCTATCTCTAGGTCAAAAATCCTAAGTTCAATATCTTGATTTTCTATTTTAGTCTTTATCTTTTAGCTTGTCAATTAATATCTAGAATCATAACTAAGCAGAGCTCTAGCCTGTCAATTAATATCTAGAATCATAACTAAGCAGAGCTCTACACCAAGCATGCATTAAGATCAGAACAAATTGAATCAAAGAACAATATTCCAAATTTATTAAATAAAATCAATGTAAATCCATAATATAATTGAAAGCACTACATCCCTAATCCTAGAATTAAGAAAACTATTAACTCATAATAAGTTTAACAATTAATATAAAAGAAAAATAGCAATGATAAAACATTTGAAGAAACAAAACAAAGAAACCCAAATAGAAGACTCTACAGCTTTAGACTTTTGGAACTTTGGCTGTGAATCTCTCCTTTGAATCTTGTGCAAATCTCTCTAAATTGTTGAAAAACCAAGTAAAAAAATGAAAAATATGATCCTTAGCTTGTTCTTGACTTTTTGTATTTATATCTAGCATAAAAACCTTCAATTCGGAAACCTAAAGATCTTAGAAGTTTGTTCGAGTAGTGCAAAACAGAGTTAGAGTCAATTTAGAGTTTGAGCTAGAACATTTTACATAGCCCATGCTTCATTAAAAGGGGTAGGGCATGTAATCTTCTGAAGCTCTTAAAAAGCCTTCGAAATTAGGTTGACAGAAAGTTACACAAGCCAGGGACCTTTACATGGGTCTTTTTACATGGCCTGTGTACTTGCTTTCCCCAGCACTTCTCCTGGTAGATTGTTACACATGCCAAGGCACCTAATGCACCGCTTGTATAATTCTCCATAGTGCATAATCTACTCCTTTCGACTTTTTAACTTGTTTAAATGTGTTCTAGGCTTTGGAATTGCATAAATTCACATGACAAAATACATAAATCATGGAATTAATCCAGAGTAACTAAAAATCCTAAAAAGCAATGATACTAACAAGAAACCATGTAATTAACTAACTAAATTCTCAATACAGTAAAATATGCCTTAAAATACCTATATAATACAAGTATATCACATTTTCAACTTTTGATTGTACCACTTGTCAAGTTTGTAATAAATTAGGGATTTGATTAAGCCATAACACTTTAGAGATTTTCATATCCCTAAAGTGATATGAAAACTTTAATCAGCAATTCACATAATTTTCTCTCATTACTTCTCAAGCAATAATAGCAAAAAATTTTTTTCTAACTCATTAATTAATTAAATTCTTTTAGTTAATTAATCAAGCTTATATTTAAATACTTTAAATATTAGCTTAAACTCTCCCATTATTGAATTTAGTTTAAAGTCATGCTAGAGACTTTGCAATCTAATTGCAAACTAAATGCATTAATTTAATTAATCAATTAAATCATTTAATTTTAATCAAATTAATTATACTTTGATCATGTTGTTCTTATATGTGTGACATTTTAGGTTCATTACTAATTAGCAATGAGAATAACATTAACTCTTTAATATTATTGAAACTCTTTCCAAACTTAGAATGAAATTCCCTTTTCACTCTTAGTTCTCACAAATCATGGTTAATACCTATTATAGTCAATCATGACTACCCAACTAGTGATGTATAAATTCATCCCTTAATATTGAACATTGATCATACATACCATGTATTAAAATCTCTCCATTACATAATTCTGATTCTAGCTAGGGTCATGATTTATGTCAAACCCTAATTGCTTGGAATCATATATCCTTATCTTAATTCTAATTCTTGATTAATAAGATTTTTCAATCAAAAACTCTTTTTTTGATTTAGTCTATCTTTCCTAGCCATGAACTTTATTTATTAAGAACAATTTAGATAGGCATAGGATTTTATCCTTATTTACTTCGGGCAATGGATCTCATCTTAACTAAACACCTATCTTCATATATAACTAGTCAGAGCTAACACACGCCCGTATACATATAACTAGTACAAGTATGTAAGCGGTATCAAACTCAAACCACCTATATAAAAGATAACTATGTTATCTTAGGTTAAGAGATTATATGCACTATAATGATCTAGAAGACTATCTATTGACAAGAGTAAACTCCATGTACTAGTCATCTTTATGTCACTGGTTTGTACTATTTATCTTATAAGTGCCTATTGTGTTTGTTATATGGCATGAAACTCACCATTTCATCTTATTAGTATCTCATATTAATATATGGAAACAAATAGAGGTGTCAGTCTATACCACTAAATCATACCCAATCAGGTATCCTTGATATATGGCATGAGACTCACCATTCCATCTTATTAGTATCTCATATTAATATATGGAAACAAATAGAGGTGACAGTCTATACGACTAAATCATACCCAATGAGGTATCCTTATCTATGAATCATAAATTATAGCACTTATGTTAGATTGGTCTGTCACTCATATTCTTAACATCTTAAGAATGGAACATTTAACAAGCTACTAAAGGATATTTTCAATTAAATTTAAAAGAAAAGATATTTGCCATTAATTGAGAATTAATATTTATAAGATACAAATTATAAGTTATGCTCTAGGTAATACTACTAACTTTCTCCCATTTGCACTAGAGCCAATCACTACAAAATCTAAGACACATTTTCTCAATATGTTGATCTAACTAGTTTTGTGTCATGGTTTTAGTGAGTGGATTAGCTAGGTTCTCAACTAAAGCTATCTTTTGTATAGCAACATCGCCTTTTCTAACTATCTCTCTGATAATATTATAGTGCCTTTCAATGTGTTTGGATTTTTGGTGAGACCTGGATTCCTTTACTTAAGAAATAGCACCATTATTGTCACACTAGAGGAACTGATGACACAATTGAAGGAACCACTCTAAGTTCAGTGGCGAACTTCTTTATCCAAATAGCTTCTTTTGTAGCATTAGATATAGCAATATACTCGACTTTTGTAGTGGAATTTGCAGTCATTGTCTGCATAAAACTTTTCTAGCTAACTACACCTCCATTATAAATGAACAAAAAACATGAGATAAACTTTCTATCATCCACATCTGACTAAAAGTCATAATTTGTAAATCCATCTAATTGTAAATCACCTTCTCCATAAATCAAAATTAAATCCTTAGTTCTTCTCAAGTACTTAAGGATACTCTTGACTGCAAGTGTTTTAAACCTAGATTAGAATGAAATCTGCTAGTCAAACTAACAACATATGCGATATCTAGCCTTATACACAACATAGCATACATAAGACTTCCAAGTGCTATAACATATGGAATTCTTACCATTTTTTCTCTTTTCTCAGGTGTCTTTTGAGACATTTCTTTAGAAATATGGATATCGTGCCTCATAGGCAACAATCTTTTCTAGGAATCAAGCATGTTGAATCTTTTCAACACCTTTTCCAAGTATAGACTTTGGAATAAACCTATTATACTTTTCGATCTACCTCTATAAATATGAATTTCCAAAATATAGGTTATTTCCCATAAGTCTTTCATAGAGAAAGTACTAGATAACTAAATTTTTATAGTCGTTAGCATACCAACATCATTTTCTATTAATAATATGTCATCCATATAAAAGATTAGGAAAGTGGTTGCACTCCCACTAACCTTCTCATACATACGTGGTTCATCTTCATTTTTTATAAAACCAAAAGACTTAATGGCTTCATGAAAATTTATTTCCAACTCCTTGAAGCTTGTTTTAGACCATGCATGGATCTCTTAAGCTTGCATACTTTAGAACCATCTTTAGATTCAAAACCCTTAGGTTGTTCCATGAAAATATCTTCCTTTATGTATCCATTAAGGAAAGCAGTTTTGACATCCATTTCCAAATCTCATAATCATAGTATGCTGCTATTACCAATAAAATCCTAATGGATTTTAGCATGGCTATAAATGAAAAGGTCTTTTCATAGTTGATCCCTTGCTTTTAGCAAAACACTTTCATTACTAGCCTTGCTTTATAGGTCTCTATCTTTCCATTAGAACTAATTTTGTTCTTGAAAACATTTATTCTCTATTGGTACAATACCTTCAGGTGGGTCTATAAGATCTTAAACTTGATTCTTGTACATGGAATCCATTTTAGACTTTATGGCATCTATCCTTTTGAAGAGTTTACATCTGATATAGCTTCTTCATAAGTCATAGGATCATCATCTTGATCAATTTCTTAATGAACAAATAACTCTTATTCATTTCTATGAAGAAATCCATATCTATTCAGAGGATAAGATATTTTACTTGATCTTCGAGGAATTGATGTGAAGACATCATTAATAGGTATAGGCTCACTGGTAGAATCAATATCCATTTTATCTGTTTGTTGTTCTAACTCTAATTCCATCTTCCTCCCTTTGCTACCTTCTCGAACAAACTTTTTCTCAAGAAAAATAGAATCTCTACTTATCACAACTCTTTGTGTTGTTGAAAGATAGAAATAATATCTATAAATGTCTTTTGGATATCTAGTAAATCATCCCTTTTCAGATTTTATTTTTAATTTATAAGTCTTTAGCTTTTTAATATAAGCTGGATAACCCAAATCTTAACACGTTTAAGACAAGGTTACTTCCTATGCCATATCTTATATGGAGAAGAAGAGATTAATTTGGAAGGGACACGATTTAGAAGGTATAATGTTTTTCTAAAGCAAATTCCCATAAAAGAGATTGGAAGGTTAGTATAGTTTATCATACTTCACACCATATCTAATAGGGTATAATTTCTTCTTTCAGATATACCATTCAATTGTGGTGTCTTAGGAGGGGTTAATTGAAAAAAAATGCCATGTTCTTTTAGGAACTCATTGAATTTTGTACTTAATTATTCACCTTCTCGATCTGATTTTAAAGTTTTAATACTCTTTTCTATTTGTTTCTCTACTTCATATTTGAATTCCTTGAACTTTTCAAATGATTCATCTTTGTATTTAATCAAATACAAATAACCATACCTTGATATATCATTTGTAAAGGTAATGAAGTAGGAAAAACCTCCTCTTGCCATTTCTTTAAATGGATCACATAAATTACTACGTACTCACTCCAAAACTTCTTTAGCTCTTATCCTTTGTCCAATAAAAGGTGATCTAGTCATCTTACCTTAAAGACAGGATTCACAAGTTGGTGTAGGTTCAGAACCTAATAAGGATAAAATCCTCATCTTTTTCAACTTTTTGATCCTATCTTCTGCAATATGACCTAATCTTAAGTGCCAAAGATTTCTTGAACTTGATTTAGTTTCAATGATTGCATTAAACTCAATTTGGTTGCTTAAAGTTATTTTGTTATTATTATCTAAATAATAAAGACCATCTAATTAGTATATTATATTAAGTAATTAACCAAAGTGATCATGGTCTTTCAATCAAACTGGTCCTCCTACTAATTTGGCAAATCCTATACATCTAAAGTAGGAAACAAAAATCTACTTGGGATGGATTTCTAGTAGGTGATTAAATTCTTATAAATTGCTAATCATCCTTAAGTGCATCTATTCTTGGATTCATAATAATTTATAAGTGAGTAATACTTTACTCTTCACATCTCATGTGAGGTTTAATCAAATATTTGGCTCCTAATGCTCAAAACCTCAGGTAAATCCATTCTTAGTTTATCTTGTATTAGTTAAATTAAGCACATTAAGTTAGCAAGCATACAAAATTGAACCTTAATGACCTCAAGTACATCCATTCTTGATCACTACAACATCTCATATTTAACAATTACTTTAAGAAGATCTTTTAAACCAAATACATTATTCCTTTGTTATCATAGCCAACAATGTGAATGTTTAAAACTTCCTAAATAATTGTCTTAGTGGAGAGCCATAATGTAATTTTCAAAATTACACCATTACTAACTTAATCATGTAATTAGAAGATTTCTTGGCCAACTTAGTTACTATAATGTCTTACTTTGCACATTAATCGTTTTCATCGATATCTCATATACATTCATGAACATACATATCTCGTACATACATTCATTAACAATAATGTAAAAGGCATGATCATGAACTATTATGTGAGAATCTAATCCTAGCCACAAGGATTATATTTTAGGGCATCCTAGGTTAACATTCATCTATTAGAACCAAGCATGAAAATCTTCAACACTTAACATTTTGTACTCCCACTGATCCTCATCAATGATATGACCTCCTTTTCTTCTTGTAACTTCCACCAATACCAATAACATTAAGTATCCTTGGCATGCTAAGGTGAAAATACAAAAAAAAAGAAAAAAGAAAAAAAAAAGAGCATGCAAGCCCAAATAAATCAATTTACTACCTATAAAAATTATAAGAACTTTATAATACATACCTTGTATATATATAAAAAAAAAATTATTACATTCCCACAAGAAAAAAAAAACCAATCACATAGGTCTCCTAGGTCCATGATCACCCATTATACATAAGCACATATTCAACATTTGAACAAAAGTTTCATTTTAAATATCTTATATTCAAAATTAAATCAATTTTTTTGGAATCTCATCCCAAAGACATGCTATTTTGGTTGGGAATGTGGTTAAACACTTTAACCATTAGGAAGAAACTAAAGAAAATTAAAAATTTGAAAAATGGCCCTTTAAGCATAACACTTCAAAATTAGTTGTTTTCAATTCCCAACCAATGTACAACATGAAATTGAGTTCCTAATGGCAAAATAAGGTAGCTCTGATACCAATTGAAAGAAAACACCTCTTAGGATGCAAAAATGGCAATTTTAAAATTTTAATCCCTAAGTATTTCATGCATCTCATACAAGTTAATTTTTTATTTCAAAATCACATATATCTTTGGTTACAACTCTTGTAACACAATTGCTGTTAGCTTATTTGCTATTAAGAAGCTATAACCATATCTAATATTAAAGTTTTAGGGATTTTACCCGAATAGGTGTAGAATCAATTCGAACACCAAATCTAGGAAGCAAAGTCCTCTAGATGTCAGTCCTTTAGTCCATCTATAAGAACAACTTGATCAAAGCTTTAACTTAATACCAAAATTCCTTTTGTACTCCCTCTCTTGGTTTGGCCAACAACTTGCATAAGTGAAAGATATTGGTTTCTTTGGTTTTAATATTATAGAAGAGTAGAGAAACAATTCTTTTAACTTTAATTCAGAATAACAACTTCTAATTTCTCTTTATTTAAACACAAGAAGGAAAAAGAAAGTGTTTGGCTTGAGAGAAAAATGAACGAAGAAGAAGATGAATATCTAGCGTTGTCTTCCAAAAGGAAGACTTGACCTTTTTATACTTTAGGGATTCCCATATCCCTAAAGTATAAAATAATCCATAGCATTTAAGTATTTCACCAAAAAAAAAAAAAGGCTTATTCTGCTTTAGGTATTCCCATAACCCTAAAGTTGTCTTCTAATCTCTAACATTTAGAGATTTTAATTTCCTAAAGTCAATTATAAGAAGACCACTAATTATTACTAACTTTACAAGTTTTAACATCTAATTCACCAATTAAATGTGTTTTTAACTTTTAATTGTGCCACTTGTCAAGTTTGTAATAACTTAGGGATTTGATTAAGCCATAAAACTTTAGAGATTTCCATATTCCTAAAGTGTTATGAAAACTTTAATTAGCCATTTACACAATTTTCTCTAATGACTTCTTAAGCCATAATAGCCAAAAAAATTTTTTTTCTAACTCATTAATTAATTAAATTCTTTTAATTAATTAATCAAGCTTATATTTAAATACTTTAAATATTAGCTTAAACTCTTCCATCATTGAATTTAGTTTAACGTTATCCTAGCAACTTTACAATCTAATTGCAAATTAAATTTATTAATTTAATTAATCAATTAAATCATTTAATTAATTTAATTAATCAATTAAATTATTTAATTAATTAATCAAATTAATTATGCTTTGATCATGTTGTTCTTATGTGTGTGACTTTATAGGTTAATTACTAATTGGCAATGAGAATAATATTAACTCTTTAATATTATTGGAACTCTTTCCAAACTTAGAATGAAATTCCCTTTTTACTCTTAGTTCTAACAAATCATGGTTGACACCTAGCATAGTGTACCTTGACTATCTAATTGGTGATGAATAAATTCATCCCTTAATATTGAACCTTGATCATGCATACCATACACTAAAATCTCTCCATTACATGATCCCGATTCTAGCTAGGGTCATGGTTTATGTCAAACTCTAATTTCTTAGAATCTTATGCTCTCGTCTTAATTCTAATTCTTGATTAATAAGACTTTTTAATCAGAAACTCTTTTCCGTTAGTCTATCTGTTCTGGCTCCAAACTTTATTTATCAAGAATAATTTACATAGGCATAGGATTTTATCCCTATTTACTTAGGATAATGGATCCCATCTTGACTAAATGCTGTCTCCATATATAACTAGTCAAAGCCAACATACACTCGTACACACATACATAGTACAAGTATGTAAGCATATCAAACTCAAAGCACCTATACAAGATAACTATATTATCTCAGGTCAAGAGATTATATGCACTATTATGATCTAAATGATTATGTATTGACTAGAGTAAACTCTATGTACTAGTCATATTTATGTCACTAGCTCAACCTACTTATCTTATAAGTGCCCACTGTATTTATTATATGGCATGAGACTCACCATTCCATCTTATTAGTATCTCATACTAATCTATGAAAACAAATAGAGGTGACAGTCTATGAGACAAAATCACACCCAATGAGATATCCTCAACTGTGAACCATAAATTATAGCATTTATGCTAGATTGTTTCATCACTCATATTCTTAACATCTTAAGAATGGAATATCTAACAAGCTATTAAAGGATATTTTCAATTAAATTTAAATCATTTAAATTAAAAGAAAAGATATTTGTCATTGTTGAGAATTAATATTTACAAGATATAAATTAAAAGTTATGCTCCAAGGCATACTATTAACAGATGTCTGGGCTCTATCCTTTCTTAATTGATGATGTTTGGGGTTTCTTTCTTTCTGTATTGGCGTTATTGAACTGAGACAATGTTCCTTAATAAGCAAGTCATTTAGCTTAGATTTCAGTCTCTACATTCTTTTGTATCATGCCAATTATCTTTATGGAATTCTTAGTAGTTGCTTTTGCATTTGAGACCAACAACATATATTTTCATTGTTCTAGGCTAATGTATGTGATCTAATTCCCTCAAGCCCATTACAATATTTCTAACTTTAAAGGAGTAGTATTTATGCTTTCTTAGCTGTAAGGCTAATCATCACTACAAGACCTGGTTTTATCATATCATTTGTCATTATGTGAGGTTTGGCATGTTCTTCTATCTGAATCTTCCTGAACTTTTTGGTAAGCTTTTTTTGATTTGAGAGATATACCCTCTTATGTCATCAAGCTAGATTTATTGATATGCTCATTCTATGAGTTTAGTGAAGCTTTTTGGAGGCTTAATGCTGAGCTCCTCAAATAGGCACTTTATTCTTGTAATTCTTCATCATGATGTTCACTAAAATCAGTAGCCCTAACAAGTGAATTCAAACCACAACTAAACTTACTTTAACATTGGGAACACTAAAATTAGAACTCCATCATTCAACCATGAGATAGCCGGCCATCATCGTCCTAGGATTGTCAAAAAGAGCCCTTTGAAAGTTAAGCTAAAAACTTTAACCAAAAAAAAAAAAAAAAAAAAAAGAAAAGACACCATTTCTAAGATCTACGACTAATATCCGAAGATGAGCACATAAAGTTTTATATCCTACCTTCCTCTCAAGAAGTTTCACCACTGCTGCTCTCCTCTATGACTTAGATAACATATTTCGAAGTAGGGTTGAAACCTAGACTGAATGATTGTGAACAATTCGATCAATCACAACATCTTGATCTATTATTATTATCTCCTTGTAAGGATATTTATTATAATTTGTAATTAACTAAGAGAGTGTTTAGTTTGGCTTATAAGTCGGTCAAAGATGCTTATAAGTAGAAAGTTATAAGTAGATTACTATTTGGTTTAGTTTATAAATTCAAAAAAAAAAAACTACTTAAAATAATCAAAATTTATAAGTAAAGTATCCCTTCCTTATGGCTTATCTATTTAATTTTAAACTACTATTTGATCAAGTAAAATACTATATTATCCTAATAACTTTTAAAAATATCAATATTATTCTCATTTAAACAACTATAACACTCAATTATATATCTCTTTTTTGTATTTTGAAAAATTGAATTACTTTCAAGTACGTTTTAACCAAACACATAAACTACTAAAAATGAACTTATAAGCAATTTTACCAAATAATTAACTACTTATTTTTAAACCAACTTACAAGTTAAAGAAAAAATAAAATTTAAGTTGAAAGTTAAAAGTAAATAGCTAAACCAAACACCCTTTAAAACTCTTGTATGTTACAATGGTTCCTTCCTTTGTACCATACACCACTGCCTTTGTATATATTAGCAATTATACTTCAATATAACATGATTGAATAGTGCATATGATATTACATGGCATTAGAGCATATGATATTACATGGCATTAGAGCCATTAACATCATCATAACAACCCTTTGAAAATGGCAACTACTTTAGAGAATAATTATTCTTCAACTATTACAAACACCTGTAATGTCACCTAATCCTCCTTTTTCTGTTCGCCTAATGCAGCCTAATTTTTGTCCATCAAACTCTCATATGCTAATTACACTATATCAAATTTAGGCTTTAACATCATGCCATATATGCTGTTAAAATTTTAAAATACTATTAAAAAGAATTACCAACAAGCACATAGTGATGTGCATAAACCTTATTAAAATTATGACTCAAAATCATAGTGAGATTTGGAGAGAAATTTTTCCTAATTTGAGTAGGAAAAATGTTCCTTAGTACGATGGAGAAATATTTTCTATTTTCTATAAAACTCTTATTTTAGTGTCATTCTTTAATTGAGTGGGATTTCTAATTAGATTATGATTGAGGGAATAGGAGAATGGTGGTAAGGTTATTTAGCTTTTAGCTCATGGATTGGGGTTGTTACCCTTTATAGAGAAGGGCTTTGCCTATGGAGAGTAGCTTTACCCATGGAGGAGAAGGGCTTTACTCACTGCCAAGGAGTGACTTTTGCCCATTGTGAAAAAAGGGTTTTTGCCCATTGAGGAGAGTGGCACTTGCCTATTAGAGTTCCATGGAGGGCAAGAGGATTCAGCCAAAGGTGAAAAAGTTCTAAGAGTAAAGCACTATTGTCGATTATAGTTGAAGACACCCATTGTGGTGGTGTAGTTAAAATAATAAATATATTGGGTTATGTCTAGATGAGACTGGGAGGACTAATTAATGTATTTACTATGAGCAAATTATTATAAGATTTCTCTTAAGTGTAATTGGGTAAATGGATAATATAACTTTAAGCTTGTAATACTTTATATATTTTACTGTTAATGGAAAATGACATGCCTATGAAAGTAACCCTATGTAAAGAGGGTAAATCACATAAATATTGGTGTTTTGTGTGTTTGTTTTATTTCATTGTAGTTAACTTTTATTTCTTTGTAGTTGACATGCTTTTGTGGTGCATAATAAACCTCGTAACCTAAAGTTTTTAATAACACTTTCACACTAATTTACAGTGTTAGTATGCATGACGTTGTATATATATTATCTATCACGTTATACGTTATCTTAATCTCTAAATATGTTTCCTTGATGTTCTTTATTATTTTAACATCATATAGAAAATGATGTTAAAAAAGTGTTATTACAGCTTATATTTGTTGTAGTGTTACCTACTATCGAAGGCACAAATCACACCCTTGCTCCACAATCATAATCTCACAAATCATATATTAGGACTTTTGTTTTCTGTACCCGAGAGACTTAATGATGTGTTTCCCAATCCTGATTATACAAAGTGATTTCGTTAAGATCAGATAATGTTGAGGTATTTATTTTGCTTTATATCTGAAACCTTATTGCCTTAGATAATTGGTTTGAGCATAGCTAAGGAAGTGAAGCAAAAGTTATCCACCATCTTTTTTTCTAGATCTTGGACACAGGTAAAATAAGGAAATAATTTAAACATCTACATAGAGGGACTAATTCTATTGATCTATTTATGCAACATGCTAAGTCACTAAGTGATCAATTAGCACTATTATATTGTGCTATTCCTAAAGAGGTATCAGTGTCATACTTGAAGGTCTAAGACCTAAGTACATGCTATTAACTTGAGCAATAGAAGCTCAAAATGCTCAACTATCCTTTGATGATTTTTATGCACTACTCTTAAGTGAAGAAAGCTAATTAAAAATGGAATTTTCAACTATTGAATCCTTAGTATAGCGGTTGCTCAACTCGCAATAAAGTCTTCATATGATTAGGGACAATGTTTTGATAAGGGATCCCATGGTCATGGTCGCTAATATAACAACAATCATCAAAGCTAATATAACAACAATCACTAAAGCCAACCGAATGCATCTATCATTTGTCATAATTGTTAAGGACACTATAATATTGCAAGGCAATGTCTTTCACCCAATTTATTTACAAACACCAAACAATCAGAACCAACATTAAATTATGGCTTAACTAGACCAAACAATATGTTGAGTTAGATAGTTGACATAAGAGCCAATTATCACTTGACCGTTGATTATGGAAAACATCCTTGATTCCTCTCCCTATTGGACACGATAAATTTATTCCAATTTCTCACCATGGTTCTTCTACAATGCTTGTTGATAATTCTTCCTTTCAATTAAATGATATTCTTTGTTCTTTGTTTATTTATCACGATTTATTTTATGTTCATAAACTCACTAGTCAAACTAATTTTTTTATTGAGTTCTTTCCTAACTATTTTCTTTTGAAAGATATCCACATGAAGAAAATCCCATATAAAGGCTAGAGTGATGATGGTTTCTATAGTATGAATCTGTGCCATTTTGTCTCTTCTCCTTCTAGCATGCTTGTCTTAGACATGCTAATGGTCGTATCATTCATTGTGTTCTTTCCAATAATGATTTGTCTTTTAATAAGTCTAAGTCTTCTTTTTTGTGTGATCTTGCAATATTAGCAAGAGTCATAAACTTCTTTTCCCTGATTTTTTTACCAATGCAAGACAACCCTTAAAGTTAGTATGTTCAGATGTTTAGGGTCCTTCCCTAACTCCATTAGTCAATGGATTTAGTTACTATGTTCTTTTTTTTATCATTTAAACAAGTATTATTATTATATCTATTTTATTAAAAGAAAATTTGATGCTCTTCATTTTTTTATTCAATTTCGTAATATTGTTGAAAAATTCTTTTGCTTGCCAAATAAAAGTTTCTAAGCATATTTGGGAGGTGAATTTCAAGGCCTCTCCAAATATTTAATATATAATGGAATTACCCAATGAGCTTATTGCCCCAACACACCTGCCATATTATAGAAACTAGTAGAGCTTTGTTATATCATGCATCTATTCCCTTTAGATATTAGACCTATGCATTTGAAACTGTAATTTATATCATTAATTATATTCCATCAATACACACCAAACCATCAACTCCATATGACATTTTATTCAAAACTAAGCCAAACTATAATGAATTAAAACCCTTTGGATGTTTTTGTTATCCGTGGTTAAAGCCCTATGCTAAAAACAAACAATCGCTTAGGTCTTCACTATGTGTGTTGTTGTGGTATAACAAATTACATAAAGGTTTTTATTACTTGGATATTATTAATGGTAAGATATACATCTCATTTGATGTTATTTTCTTTCAATAGGATTTTCCATTTTTAACATTTGGCAAAAATTTGGCTCTAACTGAACATCTCTCAGCATATTGTGTTACCTCCTACACCAATAGTGCCTTCAACAACAACCGTAACACTTATCCATATCCCACATGCCCACGTCCCAAATTACACCCACCATGCAATCCATCAATCCATGTAACATTATGTCAACCATGCTACTTGTGTGCTTTCCTGCAATCCTAATCACATAGGAATCTTAGGACTCACACCAGACTTTACTCCTACCCAACCATGTGGACAACAATCCAATTAATGTCTATTAGACCCAAACATAACTCTTACATGTCCCATTAGACTTTAACCTCCAATCATTGAAATTTCTAGCACACCATACATACCTATCTAACACTTAATCCTAATGGAACAAGAGACCTAACAACATATCAATTCCACCTCTCATCTTATCCACCATAGCCCACTCTCTCTAACATGTTCTACTAGAACTCTAACTTCCATAATAGATGGCTTACCTCTCCTTTTTAATGTCACCTAATCTAATCCACATCCACTTAACCCAATCTTAACCAACTCTATCCAATCACAAGAGACTCTACCTCAAACTTTAAGTAACCTAATAACTAATCCATCATTTTCATCCCAACACCCAACCTCGTCAAACTTTATCCAATTACAACAACTGTAATAACCAACTCTTCCCAACTCAATACCTTTTTCCCAAAACTCATCTCAACCTTAATCCATTCTAGATGTCCATCCCATGACCACTCGATCAAAACCAGAAAATTGAAATAAAAAATCTTTACTACTGCAACAACCATTCCTATAGTTCCCTTTTATTACTTAAAGGCCTCCTCTAATCCAAAGTGGTGTAAGGCCATGAGAAAATTCATGCTTTTCTTTCTATTGGAACATAGGAGCTTATTCTAAGACACAAAGCATAGAATGTTGTCGGGTGCAAGTGGGTGTACTGAACAAAACAAAAGTCAGATGGAATAGTTGATCAGTACAAAGCTTGCTTAGTTGTAAACGGGTTTCATTTGAGACCAGTTATTGATTTTTCTAAGACTTTCTCTCCAATAAATAAGCCAACTATAATACATGTAATTCATGTCAATGTTGTCTCTCATGGTTGGTCTATCTAATAGTTAAAAGTCTCAAATGTTTTTTTGCATGGGGATTTCATAAACACTTTATATATGGAACAACCTTTCAGATTTGTAAATGTTGACAAACAGAATTATGTCTATAAGTGATCCTTGTATGGTCTACGTCAAGGTCCTCAGTAATAAACTATAAATTAAAAGTCATTTCTCTCTCTTCAATTTTTTGCATCCTTAGCTAATTTATCTCTATTCTACCTTCATTAAGGTTCAACGTAGGCCTTTTGTCTCATGTACATTGATTACATATTATTAATTGGTAATGATGTTAAACATATTTTGCGATACTTGAAACACACACAAGCTTATGGTCTTCTAATAACCAAGTCGAATTGCCAACACATTAACATCTGCACTAATGCAGATTAGGCTACTAACATTGATGATAGAAAATCCACATCAAGCTATGCAATCTATATGAGTATAATCTTGTGTCATGGAGTTCCAAGAAATAAACAACCATGACAAAATACTTAGCTGAAGCTCAGTATAAGGCCATTAGTGTTGTCATAACTAAAATGACATGGCTCCAATCTCTCCTACGAGAAATTAATTTTCTTGCAATAACCATTCCAATCATGTGGTGTGATAATATTAGGGCAGCATTCCTAACTGTTAGTCGAATGTTTCATGCAACAACCAATCACATTGAAGTATACTATCACTTTATTCGTGACTAACTTACCAAGAAAGAACTCTTAGTATGATTCATCTCCTCCAAAGGTTAAATTATGGATCTCCTTACAGAGGCCATTTTTAAAATCTGCCATAAAGTACTCAAACATAAACCAATACTTTGGAGATCCCCATGTTCAAATTATAATTTCTATTGTACTCTATAATTGACTAAAACTCTTGTACGTAAGTTATTGTGCATTACAGAAGAGTCTCTAGGCTTCATCTTTTTGGTAGCACGATTATCATCATTAGTTGAAGGTGAGATTACCTAATTCGTAAAGAGCACATGAAGCTCCATTCGAAAATAAAAATCAAATAATTTTTCTCTTTGTTAATAAATAGTTGCAACAAATAGTTGGGCCACCTCCTTGCCTTAGAGTTAAGGAAATTTCTTACCTAGCCCAAGTCCATGACCCCATACATGGACCCTACCAATGAATTGCTGCCAACTAAAATAATATTCAATTTCTTTTTATTATTTTAATTCAAATTGTTTTTAATTTTTTTCTTCTTAACCATGGCTAAAACATTAATTTTAATTAGCCTAACCCTAAATTGTCTCTCAATATAATCTATGTTTTAATTTTTTTTTTATCTATACACCAAAGCTGAGGCCATTTCCTCTAGTTACACTATCAAAACACTAAAGCAGGCAACTGTTACACTGCTAATTTTTTTTATGTGTAAACTTTTGTTTTTTTAGCTTTATATGTACAATAGATATGTGTGCAAAAAATCCAATAGAAGTATAGTTCTTAGCAATAAATAGTCTTGGCCTACTTTTGAAACATATTTAATATATTTGGTGTTGATGCCATGTGTTGAATAAATCAATTATTAATGTTTGAAGATGATTGTAACTTTTTGTTTGTTATTTTAATTTTATTTATTTTAGATCAATAACTATTTCTAACATTTTTTGGCTTGACTATTGAGCCTTAAAAGCATCCATCACTTTCATATATAATGGAAACTAAACACAAACTTATCAAAAACTCCATTTCTCAATCACTTAATGTACATGGGAGTGGTACTCAAATAAATTATTTATTCTTATACAATATGCCATCCATTTGATGATAAAAATTAAACTATTTTTAATATTTTAATTTTTCTATATTCTTTAGCAATAAAGAAGGCAATAATAAAAAAATTATATATAATTTTTATTACTATACTGCTAATTGACACTAAATATTATTTAGGTCCTTTTTAAAAAGTTTAATAATATTATTCCTATAAAGAGAATGTAGACTATAAATGGATGCAATTGCATATTCAAGACTATCATGTAATTAAATTTGTATATATAATATTCATTAGAAATTGTGTATCATTTTATGCTAGGTCTTATTTTTACCATTTATTTATTTTTTCCATTATTAAAAAATATTGTGTTGATTTCATATCCTACATGAGTAAATTGACTTATTAATGTGTGCTTATTTATAGGAATGACAACTTTTAGTTATTAAACCAAAGGTCATACGGAAAATCATCACTCTTGATGATGATACCAATGAAAAATTGGAGGTTAATAGTAATGATTACAAAGTTATGACAATTGAGATTTGTATGGATGTACGAGTTGATCAATTAAAAATAAAAAAGGCTATTAGATGGGCTTCCCTATACTGAGGAAGAAGCATATAAATTATATTGTAACTATGCACATGAAATGGAATAAAATGTAAGGAAGTCTAAATAGTATTATTTCATTATTTCACTAGGACTAAACAACTAAGATCAAAGAAGTATTTTTATTGGAAGGAAGGAATGAAAGATGAGAACGAAAGCATTTTTGGTAATGCTTCTTTTCAAAAATTAGATATTAGAATAGGTTGTAAGGCAATGGTTTGGTTGTTAATAAAGATGGTGAATTTATAGTGAAGCAATTTGTAAGGGAGCATAACCATGAAATGACAAGACATTATGAAAGGCATTTGCTAAGGTCTGTATGATATGTATCTAATACCAATGAAAGAGTATTAGAATCTATGATAAATGCTAGGATTATACTTATCAATGTCTATGAGTATTTAGCGGACGCAAGTTGTGGTATGAAATTAAAATATTGGCTTCACAAAAAAAAAATGATTATAAGTATGCACATATGGTTCAGACATCACTAATTGAAGTTGTTAACTCGTAGAGTTTAGTGAATCATTTCAAAGATAAGGTTAATGAGGAAGGATTATGTTACTAGGATGGTTCATTGATGAAGAAGGTCAAATGACAATTTTTGTTTTTAAAGAGATGGTAGGTCAAGGATAGATTATAATTATTTTGGAGATGTTATTTCATTTGATACAAATTATCAAATAACAAATATAACTTGGTATGTGCCCCATTTATTGGTGTGAATCATCATTGGCAAAATGTTATGTTTGGTTGTGCATTCTTGTTTAGTGAGACACAACTAGATTTTGATTGGTTGAAACCTTTCTAGAATCAATAGGTAATAAATAACCAAAGACAATGTTCATTGACCAAGATGTAGCCATGTTTAATGCCATTGAGAAAGCATTTCCTACATCATACCATTGCCTTTGCTAGTGGCATAGAGCTAAAAAAGCTCCTTCACATTTGAGAAGTCTTAATTCAAGTCCCAACTTTAGTAATTCTTTTCATAAATGGATGTTGGTGAGTGAAACTGAAGAGTTTGAAAAAACTTCAAAAAAAAAGGTAATTGAACACAATGTACAAGGGCATAAATGGTAGAACAACCTTTATAACCTATGCCACAAATGAAGCAATGCATTTAATAATGACATTTTTCATTGTGGGATTAAATTAACATCTCAAAGTGGGGGCACAAATAATGTTCTTAATAGACTTGGTGATAAAACCACTTCACTATTTAAGTTTATTGAGGGATTTGAAAAATAGTCAAACAGTGGCGTAAACAAAAAAAAAAAAAGATGAAAACTATTGTAGCAAAGTAATAGAGCTCCTTCATATGCCATTAAGGAAAGCTTAGTATTAAAGCAAACTTTAATAATTTACACTAATAAGATATATAAATTTTTTGAGAAGGAATATCTTAAAGGCACCGAAGAAACAAATTGGAAAGAAAATGGTTGTGAAGGTAATCTAGATGAATATGAGATGTGAACACATAGAGAAGAGCACAATAGGTAAGTACAACCTCTTCTTTAACATGGATATCTTGGAAGTCAATTGTAATTGTAAGAAGTTTGAATCCAAGGGCATACATATTATTACGTTGGACGACAGACAATAAAAGAAGGATGCATTCATTGGATGTGGAAAAGTGTTCACAAAATGTTGTTAATAAGCTTCAAATTGTTTACAACAAATAAGCAATAAGAAGTGCATATTATTTGATATCTCGTAGCATAGCAAATGAGAGAGCAAGAGCCATTATATGAAAAGTACTTAAGGATGGACATGCACAATTAAATGAGTATTTGAAGAAACAAAATTGCTTGTTCTTCAATTAGGAATAAACATGGCAAGGGGTTTACTGATGAGTTATGCCATGATAGAGGGGATGGTGACATCCATGAGAAAATTATAATTGACCCTCTTAAAGTGCGGACAAAGTGTGATAGAGAGGAAAGGACAAAAAAAAGTCTTAGGGAAAAATGATAAAAAAAGGGCAATGGTAATAAATTTCACGAGTAATTTTCATAACTTTATATATATATATATATATATATATATATATATATATATATATATATATATATATATATATATATATATATATATATATATATATATATATAAGCCTTAAATGAAAGAAAACAATAATTTGACATCCATTTAATTTTTTACATATGAGGAAAAAAAGGGATGATCATGTAGTGCAAGTTTCATCAAGGTTAGTTATAAATTTGAATAGTGTCACACAAGTAAACCTTACTTTTATATTACATTTAATTGGATATTAATTATATTAGGTTGATTTAATCTTTTTGAATTTTATCATTACCAATTTATATAATTTTGTAGATACCTCATCACCTTGACATGTCTCAAATGAGTAACTATGCTAAGGAATGCAATTAACACAATTAGAAGTACTTGTTTTCACTATACTAATGTGACTTACAATTGCATATTTGAAAATTTCCTACCTATTTCACATTAAATTTTAATTTGTTACTTTAATTAATGCTCCTAATGCATTGCTTGATAAACATAAAATTCATATTTATTTACTTTAAATTTAGTTTTTATGTCAATCAAATTTAAATACATTCTAGGCAAAAGGCCTATTTTGACTCTTAAAGTATGGGTTAATAGTCATATAAGTCTAAGTGTTTTGGGATTCAAATAAGATCTTAAAATTTTTAAAAAGATCAAATAAGTTTTTCAAATTTTAAAAATAGATCAAATAAGTCCTTTTACTATTTTGGGAATAAATAAGCCCTTTAACTTTTAAAAATAGATAAAAAAAACTGAACTATAATTTAACTCTAATATAAATCTAATCAAGGCTGTGCACAAAGACTTTATAGTGAAGGAGTACTCATCAGCAATCTTGCATATCTGATTTGTAATATCCTGGTAAATATCTGTTACATCCTAAGTAGATTTATAAATTGTTCTTTCATGAATGATTCAAGAAGTTTCTCTATGAGTTCATTTGAAGGCATGGAAGCATGAATTAGAGGGCATTAGATCATTGAATTTTAAAATTTTTCTATAAGGTTACTTACATCATACCAAGTGTGTTATGTGCCTAATCAATTTCTAATGCCCAAAAACATACCAAAACACATTTTAGCATGCATTAAAGATTCATTTGCCATAAAGAATTGAACTTTAATGATTTAATTCATTAAACCCTAATTAAAAGAGGGATAATTGAATTCTAACCTCCAAGGTGAAGAATCAAACTATCTTACTCCCTTAGGGTGCTTCTAGGGCTGCAAGAGTTGCTCCTTTAGCTTGTCCACTAAGAACTTCACCAAGTCTCACCAAAGATTGCCTAAGTCCTCTCTTTTGAAGATTACCAACCACTAATGTTTAGGGTTTATTCTTTGGTGAAGGTAATTGGATGTAAGTGCACTAAAAACCCTTTCTAGTAAAATTAATTCAAAGAAAATAAATAATTTCCTTTTGAATTGATGAAAAGAAATTGAGAAGGGAGAAGAACCCACTCTTGCCGTCCAAATGGGAGAGGAGGAAGAAGATGAATATTTCTTCTTCTTTCTTCATTTATATGCATAAGACAAAATTGACTAAAGATGTGCCACATGTCACCATAGGATTCAATCTTGTTTTCTTTGACTTAATCCTATCAAGCCAAGTGTCAAGATCCAATTAAATCATAAAAGGTAGTCTTCCATCATGGGAAGACAAATGGCACACTCATATAGGTGACATTTGTCACCATCTCATAGTGCCATGTGTCACCATGTGAAAAGACTATTTTGCCCTTTGTTTGTAATTTTGAGTTCTCAACCCAAAATTATAATTTCTCCCTTAAATTAATTTATATCAAATATAAATTAATTAATTAATTAATTTTCATTAATTAATCTCATAATTAAATTCATATTTAAACACTTTAAACATGAATTACATCCATTAACCTAGATTTAGTTTCAAGTCATACTAGGGACTTTGCAATCTTATTGCAAACCAAACCTGTGGCACCAATTACTCGTCTACAGTGTAGCCGAGCAAAACATGCTATACAGTGTGCCGGAGTACTTCCTTTATCTTATCTCATTGATATTTCTCATTTCTTAATTTAGTTATTTATGGTCACTAAGTGAAATTATGAAATTGGTATCATTTATATCATTTATTGAAATTTTAAATTAATTTGAGGTTCTGAAAATTTTATAGAAAATCCGGCAGAGTGTCGGCTAAAAATGAAGAAAACAGTTCTTCAGAACCTGTAGAAAACACTTCCAATAATTTTCTCAACCCACAACTCTAAATAATCATCATTTCTCAATAAATTTCTCATCAAATTCTCAATAATTCCTCAATTTGTCATTCATTCATTTCATATCAAAATCATACTCAGATTATGAATAAATACTCAAATTTTAGCTATAAACACAAATTTATAGATAATCACATTAATACAAAATTGCATTACAGAAGTTTTAAATATACATAATAAAATAAAAAGTTTAATTATAAAGTTTACAAAAATTACAAAATACAAAATATAGCCTAGTGTCCTACCAAATGCACTGTAGCCTGAGAGGTGACACAGGACACTCACAGATCTGATCCTCACCCGGACCGGGGTCTACTAGAATCACGCTCTGTATCTCCAGTACCTACACGTGGCAAAAGTAACGCGCTAAGCAATACTGCTTAGTGGTGCTGTCACACCTTACCCCTCTGTAAGGCATCACATGATCCCGTAGAATACCTAATGAACTACCGCACTTCACCTACCGATAACTCATTAAGTACCCTACAAGGGATTTTAAAACAATTTTCTTATTTTTGATAAGTGGTGAGCATTTTCTAATAAGTACTTAAAACATGTAGTTAAACTAAAACTAGTTAATATTTTTGGCCCATTTTATTTTTACGCAAATTTTATAAAAATTTTGACAGAGTTCCCTCTGTATTTTGAGAAACCAGTTCTTCAAATACCTGAAATAAAAGCACTTCCAATAATTTTCTAACCACTGCTTCAAATTCATACTCAATCTCAACCAATTTCTCAAATTCACAAGTTCAATAATTCTCAAAATACTGTCAATCAATATCATTCATATTTCATTTGAAACAAAACAATTTAGATACATTATTACAACATTTACATTAAGAGAGTTTCAAAACCACAATATATATTACAACTTATACAAATTTTATACAAACTGCTCAAGACCCACTTTTACATGTCCATACATTTATGTGCAATATATACATCAAAAGAAGTATTCTGATTAGGGTATAAATTATACCCGAAGACTTCAAGCTGATGACTCCACACACCTCAGCAGCTCAGTCTGCTGCTCCTCTAATCTCTGTATCTGCGACAGCAATAAAAGCTATCGCTGAGTACTAGGACTCAGTGGTGCACAATATACTAAAATAATCTTTATGCAAAACTTAAAGCACATTTATTCAAAGATTTGGCTAAACATGAAAATTAAATACAAATCATGCATTGTGAGATTTTAAATGTAAACCAAGTTCATTTCAAAGTATCAAAACACATTTCACAAAACCCACAGCTAGATCATGCCATTCGAAACAAATATAATCTCAATAGCCAGAGGCTAAAGAGAAATCACATGAATCTCAATAGCCAGAGGCTAAAGAGAAATCATATCACAAGGCTAGCTAGCTCAAATATATGGATATCCATTCACATCCTCTTCTACTGGCACACCTCAACACTTCTCCAGAGAAGGAATCAAAATTCGAAACTAATTACCCCCACTAGTCATGCTAGTGAGGTGTTCAAATATATGGTCATGACACTGTGGTTTCAAAACTTATCTTAACAATTTGCTAAACATTGTCATTTCAAATATACACAATAACTTTCACAATTTAAATCAAACATCATAAGAATGCCATAATCCAATATTTCACATTATTCAAAACAATATGCAAAAGATGATTATAAAAGTATATGTTGTGCACAAACCTCAAACGAGTCGCCTGTTGGCCTTGACTCAACTCCTCGGGTTCTGTCCCGGTATTCTTTTCCACTGAAACACTCAATTTTACAATGTTTCAGTATTAGAACTTAAAATAAATCCAAATAAACTTAGCTCCACATTTACCTAGCTCTAACGTGTTAAATTCGACGTTCTCGAAATTTTGTGTTTTGGGTTACTATTCACTGCACTATTCCAGTCAAATAGTTGACTTTTTAAGGCTTACTAGGTATGAGAACTCTAACTTCACCCACATACCACATTTTGGTCATTAAACTTGTTGGTTTTGGTCATTTTCTCAAAGCTTAGGTCATTTTGGCAAAATTGCCATTTTTCGATTTTGGTTCTCCGAAGTTGCACTGTTCCATTGGTCGATCTACTGTTGGAATTTGACAAAACTTCCTTCATAGAAAATGTTCCTTATTGTCTTAAGTGTATTCTCATTTTTGGATCACCCCAATCGAAGTTTTGTAGCTCCAGTTATGGCCAAAATAAAATTACTGTTCACGTGCACTGTTCATGCTGCAATTTTGGTGCTGGCAGATTTTTGATCCAATTTTGCTCAGTAATTTGATCAAGTTAAGTCCATAATTTGGTCTAACTTTCTTCATATGAAATGTTCTACTATGTCTTATGTTTCCATCGGTTCAAGAATCACCTAAATCCGAGTTTTCTACAGAGAGTTATAGCCCTTCAAACATTACTGCTCAATGGTAATTCTGCAGAGTTGCAGGTTTGGTAAGTCAACTTTGCTCAATAATCTGACTAGGTTAGTGGCATAATTTGGGGTGATGTTCTTCATGAAAGTTTTAGATCTATATCTTATCTAATTACGGTTAAAATTTCAGGTCAATTTGACCTACCTACCTCGAGTTATAACCAAATGAACAGTTACTGTTCATTTGGTCAGTTTGGTGCAGTGGCAGCCTGCTCTCATTTCACTTTGGTCAATTGTTTCACTAAGTTTTGGTCAGTTTTTGGCCATGGTTCCTTAATGAAAATTGTGCTATTTTATGTCTATTTTCATCCCCAATTGGTGGCATATCAATTGGACTTGTAAAATTTGAGTTTTGGTCCTTCAAAGTGGGTTTGGTCATGCTGCCAGCAGCATGACCATTGGACCTACGAATTTGGTTCTCATTCCAACAATTCCCACACATCTCTTTTGGTCATTATTGACCATTTTTCAGTCCACAATTGGTCAAAGATATCATTTATGCATTTCTCCAAAATTTTGCCTCAAAACCCTAACATTCAAACCCTAGCTCTTCCATCTGATGCATTAAATCACAACTAGTGCACTTAACCTTAACCATTCAACTAATCAAAGCTTTTAAACTTATTCTAATGCATCAAATTCATGTAAATCATACTCCTCTCAAGCTGCCCGAATTTCAGTTTGGTCCTTCTCCCATGTTTTTATTTCATTTCATAACTTCTAAGCTCATGTCAACCATTGCATATGCATTTAAAGAAGTAATATAATGAGTTAACACACTAACCTTTCTTAAATCTTCAAAACCCTAACTTTTGTTCTTCTTTCTTCTTGTAATCTCCTTCTTAAGTTGTAAGAACAAGCTTTAGGGAAGTTTTTAGGGAAGTTATGTGAATTGAGTGAAGCAAATTCAAGCTTAGATGTAAGCTTAGATGAAGAGAATTCATGGAGGTTTTTGGGAAGGGAATGGGGCGGCACAATGGAAGAAGGAAATGAGGTTTTTAATTTTTTTTTTCTTTTCTTAACTTTATCTTATGGAAGACCACAAATCCCAATTTAATAATTCACTTAATTAATTTGTTTATGACATCATTCATGATGTCATCAACTTTGACTTTTCCATCTTCTTTCTCTTTTTTTTTTCTATTTATTTTTTTTTCTATTAGTTCTTTAATTTAATTCTCTATTCCGAAATTTTCTTTTCTCTGATTTTATTTGACAGTTAGGTCAGGAGTCAGCTCTCGGGGTCAATTGACCAAATTGCCCCTCGCCGGTTCATCCCGGTTTGCAAATAATCCAATATTTCTTCCAGCTTCCTGACCTAATTATTTGACTGACTTAACAGTTCTTTTTCGTGATTTTCTCTTTTCCACTGTGTTCATAAGGGTCCTAAGGACCGCAGCATCACTTTTTACGGTTCGAAATTTGAGTTTAAAATGACTTCGATGCGTTCGAGGAGGTCACTCATCATTTGTGACTCTCGGCTCGTTTAACCTCTTATGTTCTGTTTTTCTTATTTATAGTTAACTAATTAAACATTACTAATTATTTGTGTTTATGGCTTCTCAAATTGTCTTAAGTGTGGCCCTAATCCCATTAATTGTCCGGACCGACACCGGTCACCGGAACAGTGAAATATACCAGGCTATGCAACGGGGGTGTTACAATTCTCCCCCCCTTAAAATAAATTTCGTCTCGAAATTTTACCTGGTATCAATCTCTGAACAGCTGTGGGTGTTGTCTCCTCATGTCCTCCTCTCGTTCCCAAGTAGCTTCTTGGCCTGAATGATGGTTCCACAGCACTTTTACCAACGATATCTGCTTATTCCGTAGCTGCTTCACCTCATAAGCCAGAATCTTTATGGGTTCTTCTTCATATGTGAGGTCTGGATTCACTTCTATTTCTTCTACTGGTAGTACATGAGATGGGTCTGATTGATACCTCCTCAACATAGACACATGGAAGACATTATGTATCTTCTCCAACTCTGGAGGTAGTGCCAACCGATATGCCAAAGGACCCACTCTTTCCAGAACCTCATATGGCCCGATAAAATGAGGACTTAGTTTCCCCTTTCGGCCGAATCTCATAATCCTCTTCCAAGGAGAAACCTTGAGGAAAACTTTCTCACCCACTGCATACTCAATATCCCTTCTCATCAACATAGGACTTTTGACGGTCTGATGCAGTTTTAAGTCGACCCCTGATCACCTTGATTTTCTCTTCAGTCTGTTGAACAATTTCGGGTCCGATCATTTTTCTTTCACCCACGTCATCCCAACACAACGGGGTTCTACATTTTCTGCCATACAAAGCTTCATATGGAGGCATCCCAATGCTTGATTGGTACCTGTTGTTGTAAGAAAACTCAATCAAAGGCAAGTGTGTATCCCAACTACCCTCAAACTCAATCACACAAGCCCGTAGCATGTCCTCCAAGATCTGAATTACTCTCTCGGTGGCCATGCATGCGTGGGTGGAATGCGATCTTGAAGTTCAATCTAGTTCCTAGGGCTCTCTGAAGACTACCCCAGAATCTAGAAGTGAACCTAGGATCTTTGTCTGATACAATGGATACTGGCACTCCATGCAGTCTCACAATCTCATCAATGTACAACCTAGCCAATCTGTCCAAACTGTAGTCCATCCGGACTGGCAGAAAATGAGCAGACTTAGTCAGTCTGTCAACAATGACCCAAATTGCATGATGACTCTTCTGTGTCCTCGGAAGTCCCATCACAAAACCCATCGTTATTCTTTCCCATTTCCATTCCGGCACTGGTAGTGGATGTAACAACCCAGTGGGTACTTGATGCTCTGCCTTCACTTGCTGACAAGTTAGGCATTTGGATACAAACTCTGCCACATCTCTCTTCATACCCATCCACCAGTAATGCTCCTTTAGCCCTCTATACATTTTTGTGCCACCAGGGTGCATGGCAAAAGGAGACTCATGTGCTTCCTTCAAAATGATCTGCCTCAAATCAACATCACTAGGAACACATATTCTGCCCTGGTGTAGCACTAGACCATCATCTCTGATTGAGAATTCTGGTTTCTTGCCCTGTCGGACTTCTCCCATCAACTTCTGATACTTCTGATCATTCTGAGCAGCCATTCTAATCTGATCAATCAACACTGGCTGTACATGCCATGCAACTGCTGTCTGCCCCTCATCATTAATCTCTAAGCTGGCATGCAATGATCTTAACTCATGTACCAAAGACAAAGGAGTAACCCGTAGACTTGCCATAGTCTTATGACTTAAGGCGTCAGCCACAACATTAGCCTTCCCTGGCTGATAGTCTATCAGACAATCATAGTATTTTATCAACTCTAACCATCTCCTCTGTCTCAAATTCAGCTCTTTCTGGGTGCCCAAATACTTCAAACTCTTATGATCTGTATAGATGTAGCACTTCTCCCCATACAAATAATGCCTCCAGATCTTAAGAGCGAACACAATAGCTGCAAGCTCCAAATCATGTGTCGGATAATTTGTGACACCCCTTACCCGTGTATAGTATATCCGAGTAAGCAATGTCACACGGTATATCGGCACACTCTATTTTACCTTAATCAATTTTTGTCATAGTTTTGAATATAATTTATGAAATATAATTTATTTAAGCCATTTATTGAAATTATAATTTATTTGAGGTTCCGAAAATTTTAAAGAAAATCCGGCAGAGTACCGGCTAAAAATGGAGAAAACAGTTCTTCGGAACCTGTGAAAACACTTCCAATATTCATATCCCATCACTCTCAAACTCCAATATCAAAATCTCAATATTTTTCAAATTCAATTCTCAATCATTCATCTCATGTGATAATCAAGTACAATTCACAGATAGATATTCACATTTTCCATTCACAAACACAATTTTCATTATTTACATGAACATCAAAATTCATTACATAAGTTTCATTTACACAAAGGAAAATAAAACTAAAAAAAAATCAATTACAAAATACCAAAATGAAGCCTAGTGTCCTACCAATGCACTGTAGATGGTGAGGTGACACGGACACTATGCAGAGCTGCAGGATGGACTCACCCGATGCGTGGTCTCACGGGCTCTCGATTAGTATCTCCAGAACCTATGCGTGGCAAAAGCAACGCGCTAAGCAATAATGCTTAGTGGTGCAATAATAAAATAACAAGAAATAACAGAAGAAAAATATGTATTGAATGTGCATGTCTTATTTATTTTGTATTTGTATATCCATTCATTTCGTTAACTTTGTCCACTTTCATTCATTTGGTTGCCCAAGTAACCTATACTGGACGACTGGACTGGATAAACGAGTAAACTGGCACTGGGTATCTAGTACCTCGGGCCGTCACACCATCGGTCACATGTGCATCTCCCGGTGTGCAACAGAACAGCTAATAAGCTGTAATGACAATAGGCACAAGGCCAAATATCAACACAAGGTCAGAATGGCTAAAAGCCATGAAATCACAGAATGGCATAATGCCATGTGCAGTACTGCTAACTGAACCCTATTGGCATGCCAAACTATCCAAACCAATCTTGTTAGGTATACTAGGGCATTTGATACTTTTGAATTCTTCAATTTTTGAATTTCAAGTTTTGGTGTCACTATTCACTTCATTAGTCAACAAAAAGTTGACTTTTGCATAGAAAATAGGTGCATTGGTTTTAACACTCCCAATGTACCACATTTTGCATTTAAAAATTGTTGGAATAAGTCACCAAATCCATTTCCAAGCTTAGCACTAAGGGGCAGAAATTTCAGATTTTGTACCATAACTTTACTGTTCCATTAGGGACTGTTACAGTGGAAATTTGAGGAAATGGTAAACATGAAAGTTGTTCCTTATTTTGTCTAGTTGAATTTATTTTTTTGAATCACTCCATTTGGAGTTTTGTAGCTCCAGATATGGTCCAAAAACCACAGCTGGCCGAATTTGAAAACTGCAGAATTTACCAAATCTACAGTACCATGAATAGTGAATGCCACTGCCTTGTTGGATAGGTTCTGGTCATAATTTGGGGTAGGTTTCTTCATGAAAGTTGTTTGTCTATATCTCATCTTGTTGCTGTAAAAATTTCAGGTCAAATGGACCATTCTACAGTGAGTTATGGCCAAATGAACAGTTACTGTTCATTGGGTCATTCTGCAGAATTGGCTTGCAGGGTATCCGGATTGGGGCCAACTTTTGGTCCACTTGCTTTGGTCTTTTGGGCATGGTTTCTTCAGCAAAATTGTGCCATTATATGTCTAGTTTTATGTCCAATTGGCCAAACACCAATTGAACTTACACAGCCAAAGATATGGCAGTCCAAACAGGCTGGACTCACAGCCTCCCTGCTGCTGTCACTAGGCAGCCTACCAAAACACTTTGTAACACTCTAATGCACTTCAAATTATGGTCAACTTACCTCAAATGGTCACTAATTGACCATTAGAATGTTCTTTAACAATTTCATAAGCCAAATCAAAATTTCACTCTCCAAAACCCTAGTTCCCATTAGGAGTTTTCACAACATACCTTAATTAACTAACTAGTTCATTATCCTTATATTTACATACTTTAAACATAATCTCTAGTTCACTCCAAGTCCATCAAACACACTCAATCTTGTTCCTTCCTTAGGGCTGCCGAAATTTATGGTAAACATACACATAAATTGTGTTCATTTGGCTTATAAATTCTTACTCCTTTTTAAGTCTCTAACATGGAAATAAAGAGTTTTAGATATATATATGCACTAACCTCTTGTAGGGCAGAATTTTCCAAGCTTAAACTTCACTTCCTTCCCTTTTCTTGGCTGCCAAAAGGTTATGCAAGGTGCAAGGATGAATTTTAGTGAAAGGAGTAGGAGGATTTATGGTGAAAGGAGGAGAGAAATTGAGCTTGTTGAAGGTGTTAATGGAGGTTTGGTGCTAGGGCAATGTTTCGGCTGGTTTGGGGAGGATGAAGGTGGCTGTTGGCTTTTTGATTTCTTTGGTCTTTATTGTCTCTTTTATTAATTAATTAAATAGTTGTTTAAATGCAATTGGTGGGAACTTTTAATTGACATCATAATGATGTCATAATTTGCTTTTTTATGGATTTTTCTTTTCTTCTTTCTTTACTAACTTCAAATTAATTTTTCATCAACATTAATTCATATTTTATGTCATAATAATTATTTACTCAACTGGACAAGTCGGCCAAAAATCACCTCTGAAGGCGAAATGACCAAAATGCGCTCCGTTTGGCTTAACGGGTCAAAATTGTCTATACCGATTGAAAAATTTTTCTAAATATTTCCTTGGCATTCTAATGCCATAGGAACCTCAATGACCCTTCTCTGGAGTCCCAAAAATTATTTTATGAATTTTTCCCCGGGTCTAGGGCTCCTAGTTGCGAGAACCGCAACTTACCTCTGGGTTACCCATCGCTTGGGCACCGGCTCATTTGACTTAGTTGTATTTTATTTCTAAAATTTTTACTAAATTTTTCTTATTAATATTTGAGTTAATTTTGGTTTCTCGCTTTAGTTTAAATATTTTTCCAGACGTTCTAGCTGTCCGGACTGACACCGGTCACCGGAACAATAGAATGTACGGAGTTGCTACCGGGAGGGTGTTACAACTCTTCCCCTCTAATTTAAATTTCGTCCTCGAAAATTACCTGATGCAAACAGTTGAGGGAACTGTTGCATCATCGTCTCTTCACTTTCCCAAGTTGCCTCCTCGGTGTTGTGGTGCCTCCAAAGCACTTTCACCAGTGGAATCTGCTTATTCCTCAGCTCCTTCATTCCCCGAGCCAGGATCCGTATGGGTTCTTCTTCATATGTAATCTGAGTGGTATCTTCTAAGCATGGATACGTGGAACACATTGTGGATATTGTCCAGCTCTGGTGGTAAAGCTAGCCTATAGGCCACTAGACCCACACGTTCAATGACTTCATATGGGCCAATGAACCTAGGGCTCAACTTACCTTTTCTTCCAAACCTCAATACCTTTTTCCACGGTGACACCTTGAGGAACACTTTGTCGCCAACCACATATTCTATTTCTTTTCTCTTCAGGTCGGCATAAGATTTCTGTCTATCTGAGGCAATCTTCAGGTTAGCTTTGATTATTTTCACTTTTTCCTCAGTCTGTTTCACCAGGTCTGGCCCTACCAATTTATCTTCGCCCAATTCAGTCCAGCACACTGGAGTTCTACATTTCCTCCCATACAGTGCTTCATAGGGGCCATTTGGATGCTAGCTTGGTAGCTATTGTTGTATGCAAATTCTGCCAGTGGGAGGTATCTATCCCAACTTCCCTCAAATTCAATGACACAACTCCTCAGCATATCCTCAAGGATCTGGATTACTCTTTCCGATTGCCCATCTGTCTGAGGATGGAAGCTGTGCTGAAATGGAGTTGTGTACCCAAGGATTCATGCAACTTTTTCCAAAATCTCGATGTAAACCTTGGGTCTCGATCAGATATGATGGAAAGTGGAATTCCATGCAGTCTAACTATCTCACTGATATACAATTCTGCTAACTTCTCCAGTGAGTAGTCAGCCCTAACTAGCAGAAAGTGTGCTAACTTCGTCAATCTATCTACTATCACCCATACTGCATCATGTTTCTTCTGGGTGAGAGGTAGACCACTTACAAAATCCATGGTGACCCAATCCCATTTCCATTCAGGTATGCGTATAGGCTGTAGCAATCCTGATGGAACTCGATGTTCTGCCTTGACTTGCTGACATGTCAAGCATTTAGTCACATAGTCAGCTATGTCCTTATTCATACTGTGCCACCAATATCAAGCTTGGATCATGATACATCTTTGTACTTCTGGGTGCATAGCATATACACCGGTGTGTGCCTCCTTTAGAATCTCGGCCTTCAATTCCCCATCATCCGGTACACAGTCTCCTTTGTATCTGAGACACCCATCCGCTTTCACCTCATAGTCGATTGCTTTTCCCTCCGAGATTTTGCTCATAATAGCCATTAACTTTTCATCCGCTTTGCCCATCTAAAATCTGTCAGAGGTGTTTGGCCTCACTTGAAACTCATCCAAAATAGCTCCATCTCGAACCAAAGATAGACGGCATTCAATGATCTCAAAGTCATCATGGATTTTCTGCTCAAAGCATCAAGAACTACATTTGCCTTCCCAAGATGGTAGTCAATTACACAATCATAGTCCTTCAGAACTCAATCCATCATCTCGCTAAGGTTGAGCTCCTTCCGAGTTGGCAAATATTTCAGACTTTTGTGGTCCGTGTAAATGTAGCACTTTTCACCATACAAGTAATGCCTCCATATCTTCGCGCATAAGATAATTGCCGCAAGCTCTAGATCATGGGTAGGATAATTGCTCATGTGGCCTTAATCGCTGGAAGCATAGGCGATCACTTTCCCCTCTTGCATCAATACACACCCTAACCCATTATGTGAGGCATCACCAGAGACCACAAAGTCCTTTCTCGACATCGTGTGAGCACATCTGAGCCTCTGTCAACATAGCCTTCAACTTCTCAAAACTAGTCTGACATTTATCATTCCAGTCAAATCTAACATTCTTGTGTAACAACTTGGTCATTGGAGTAGCTATTAGGGAAAATCCCTTCACAAATCTTCTCAGAATACCCACTAGCCCCAAGAAGCTTCTAACCTCGGTTGTATTCTCGAGGCTTCCATTCCATCATCGCTTCTATTTTCTTGGGATCCACCTAATCCCATCATGAACACTATATGTCCAAGGAATGCAATCTCATTCAACCAAAAGTCACACTTGGACAACTTAGCATACTGACTTCTTTTCTCTCGTGGTTTGCAGAACAATCCTCAAATGCTCATCATGTTCTTCCCTGGTCTTGGAATACACCAAAATATCATCAATAAAGACCACTACGAACCGATCTAAGTGTGGGTGGAAGATACGGTTCATAAGGTCCATGAATGCCGCTGGTGCATTTGTTAGGACAAAGGGCATCACTAGAAACTCATAATGCCCATATCGGGTCCTGAATGCAATCTTTGGCACATCTGCATCCTTCACCCTCAATTGATGATACCCTGATCTGAGATCAATTTTTGAAAATACTCTTGCTCCCTTCAACTGATCAAACAGATTATCAATTCTAGGCAACGGATATTTGTTCTTCACAGTCACTTTATTCAACTGCCGGTAATCAATGCAAAGCCTCAAAGTCCCATCCTTCTTCTTCACAAACAGCACTGGAGCTCCCCATGGTGACACACTGGGGCGTATGAACCCCTTATCAAGCAACTCTTGCAACTGAGTTTTTAACTCCCTCAATTCAGTGGGTGCCATCCTATAAGGAGCAATGGAAATGGGTGTCTTTGTGCCGGCAGTTGTCTCAATAGCAAATTCAACTTCCCTTTCTGGTGGCAAACCAGGTAATTCTTCAGGAAATACCTCTGGGAAGTCTCTTACTGTGGGTATATTACTCAGGTTTGGCTTAGCCTGCCTAGTATCCACCACATGTGCTAGGTAGGCTTCACAGCCTTTTCTCATCAGTTTTCTTGCAGTTATGGCTGAGATAACATTGGACAGGAAATCTGTCCTTTCACCCACAACAATGATCTCATTACCCTCAGAAGTTTTCAGAGAAATTCTCTTCAATTTGCAATCAACTATTGCCTAATGACGTGATAACCAGTCCATTCCCAAAATCACGTCAAACTCATGGAAAGGCAACTCAATTAGGTCTGCCAAGAATTCATACCCCTGAATCCTTAACGGGCAACCCTTGTACACTTTGTTCACCACTACACTGTGGCGCAATGGATTAGTGACCAGAATGTCTTGGTCACTCTCCCCTACTAGTATCCCCCTTTCTACGGGTAGGTTGATGCAGATGTATGAATAAGTGGATCCTGGATCCACCAATGCATGCACAGGTGTATTGTAGAGGGAGAACGTACCCCTGATGACGTCCGGGGCATCTTGCTCCTCCTGAGCTCTCATGGCATAAGCTCTGGCAGGTGGTCTGTTATCTGGCCTCTGTACTGGCTCAGATGTAGGCCTCTGAGATGATCCCACTGCCTCATATCTGCCAGATTTCCTACCCCTTTGTGATGCAGGAGCAGGTTTGTCTGCTTGTGTTGGAGTAGCTATAGTGGTTCTACGTGGACAATTTTTCAACTGATGCTCTGTTGACCCACACCTTAAGCAGGCACCGGTCACTCTCCAACACTCCCCCTTATGCCATTTCAAACAGTGTGGACATGCAAAAGATGCTGGGGCTGGTCCCCTGAACCCCATCCCTGTAGAGCTGCCCACTGATAGTGTGGACTGACCTCTCCTAGGAGTAAACTGTGGCCTAGGCCCCTGAGACTGACCCTGACCTTGTGGTTGACCTGAACTCTGTGCAGGTGGACCCTTGAACTTCTTCCCAAATGCAGGAGATGAACTAGACTGACCTGGGCCCCTCTTCTGCTGTCTCTCTCTTCTGGTCTGCTCATTTATTCTAACCTTTTCAACCTTTATTGCAGCTTCCACTAACTTGGTGAAGTCAGTGATTCCCAAGGCAGTGATCATGAGCTTTATATTGTCATTTAATCCTTCTTCAAATCTCTTACACCTTTCGGCCTCATTAGGGACTATCTCCCTTCCATAGCGGCTTAATCGGACAAATTCCTTCTCATACTCGGCCACTGACAGCTGTCTCTGCCTCAGATTAATAAACTCTCTTCTTCTCTCTTCCAGGTATACACTACCCACATATTTCTTCTTGAATTCTGAGAGAAAGAAGTCCCAAGTTACTATTTCCTGCTGTACTTCACTGGACACAGTATCCCACCATTCATATGCATCGTCTTGCAGCAGAGATACAGCAGCTTCCAAATTTTGCTCTGGAGTGCAGTGGAGTCGTTTTAAAACTCTGCCTGTTCTGTTCAACCAATTTTCGGCTGCAACAGAATCATCTTCTCTCTTGCCATAGAGTCCACTGCTCCAAACTTTCTCAATTTTTCCAAATGTGATTTCGGTTGTGGAGGTGGTAGTGGTGGTGGTACTGGCATTACCCCAGCCATTTGTTTAAAGAATTCGGCCATTTGTTGAAACACGGCCTGTGGAGGCTGAGCAAGCTCTGCTTGAGCTGGCGGAGGAGGTTCTCCCATACCCCCAGTCTCAGCTGCTGCAGGTGGAGCATGACTCTCCACTTCCTCCTCAACTGCCCTCTGAGATGTAGGGTCCATATCCTATTCAAAATAACAAAGACAAACAGATCTGCATTAGTGTCACCTCGACTCTTACAAATGCAATGCATGGTATGGACTCAATCTAGGCCCAGAAACGCCTAAACCGTGCTCTGATACCACTAAATGTGACACCCCTTACCCGTGTATAATATATCCGAGTAAGCAATGTCACACGGTGTATCGGCACACTCTATTTTACCTTAATCAATTTTTGTCATAGTTTTGAATATAATTTATGAAATATAATTTATTTAAGCCATTTATCGAAATTATAATTTATTTGAGGTTCCGAAAATTTTAAAGAAAATCCGGTAGAGTACCGGCTAAAAATGGAGAAAACAGTTCTTCGGAACCTGTGAAAAACACTTCCAATATTCATATCCCATCACTCTCAAACTCCAATATCAAAATCTCAATATTTTTCAAATTCAATTCTCAATCATTCATCTCATGTGATAATCAAGTACAATTCACAGATAGATATTCACATTTTCCATTCACAAACACAATTTTCATTATTTACATGAACATCAAAATTCATTACATAAGTTTCATTTACACAAAGGAAAATAAAAAAAAAATCAATTACAAAATACCAAAATGAAGCCTAGTGTCCTACCAATGCACTGTAGATGGTGAGGTGACACGGACACTATGCAGAGCTGCAGGATGGACTCACCCAGTCTGTGGTCTACTGGGCTCTCGATCAGTATCTCCAGAACCTACGCGTGGCAAAAGCAACGCGCTAAGCAATAATGCTTAGTGGTGCAATAATAAAATAACAAGAAATAACAGAAGATAAATATGTATTGAATGTGCATGTCTTATTTATTTTGTATTTGTATATCCATTCATTTCGTTAACTTTGTCCACTTTCATTCATTTGGTTGCCCAAGTAACCTATACTGGACGACTGGACTGGATAAACGGGTAAACTGGCACTGGGTATCTAGTACCTCGGGCCGTCACACCATCGGTCACATGTGCATCTCCCGGTGTGCAACAGAACAGCTAATAAGCTGTAATGACAATAGGCACAAGGCCAAATATCAACACAAGGTCAGAATGGCTAAAAGCCATGAAATCACAGAATGGCATAATGCCATGTGCAGTACTGCTAACTGAACCCTATTGGCATGCCAAACTATCCAACCCAATCTTGTTAGGTATACTAGGGCATTTGATACTTTTGAATTCTTCAATTTTTGAATTTCAAGTTTTGGTGTCATTATTCACTTCATTAGTCAATAAAAAGTTGACTTTTGCATAGAAAATAGGTGCATTGGTTTTAACACTCCCAATGTACCACATTTTGCATTTAAAACTTGTTGGAATAAGTCACCAAATCCATTTCCAAGCTTAGCACTAAGGGGCAGAAATTTCAGATTTTGTACCATAACTTTACTGTTCCATTAGAGACTGTTACAGTGGAAATTTGAGGAAATGGTAAACATGAAAGTTGTTCCTTATTTTGTCTAGTTGAATTTCCTTTTTTGAATCACTCCATTTGGAGTTTTGTAGCTCCAGATATGGTCCAAAAACCACAGCTGGCCGAATTTGAAAACTGCAGAATTTACCAAATCTATAGTACCATAAACAGTGACTGCCACTGCCTTGTTGGGTAGGTTCTGGTCATAATTTGGGGTAGGTTTCTTCATGAAAGTTGTTTGTCTATATCTCATCTTGTTGCTGTAAAAATTTCAGGTCAAATGAACCATTCTACAGTGAGTTATGGCCAAATAAACAGTTACTGTTCATTGGGTCATTCTGCAGAATTGGCTTGCAGGGTATCCGGATTGGGGCCAACTTTTGGTCCACTTGCTTTGGTCTTTTGGGCATGGTTTCTTCAGCAAAATTGTGCCATTATATGTCTAGTTTTATGTCCAATTGGCCAAACACCAATTGAACTTACACATCCAAAGATATGGCAGTCCAAACAGGCTGGACTCACAGCCTCCCTGCTGCTATCACTAGGCAGCCTACCAAAACACTTTGTAACACTCTAATGCACTTCAAATTATGGTCAACTTACCTCAAATGGTCACTAATTGACCATTAGAATGTTCTTTAACAATTTCATAAGCCAAAACAAAATTTCACTCTCCAAAACCCTAGTTCCCATTAGGAGTTTTCACAACATACCTTAATTAACTAACTAGTTCATTATCCTTATATTTACATACTTTAAACATAATCTCTAGTTCACTCCAAGTCCATCAAAAACACTCAATCTTATTCCTTCCTTAGGGCTGCCGAAATTTATGGTAAACATACACATAAATTGTGTTCATTTGGCTTACAAATTCTTACTCCTTTTTAAGTCTCTAACATGGAAATAAAGAGTTTTAGATATATATGTGCACTAACCTCTTGTAGGGCAGAATTTTCCAAGCTTAAACTTCACTTCCTTCCCTTTTCTTGGCTGCCAAAAGGTTATGCAAGGTGCAAGGATGAATTTTAGTGAAAGGAGTAGGAGGATTTATGGTGAAAGTAGGAGAGAAATTGAGCTTGTTGAAGGTGTTAATGGAGGTTTGTTGCTAGGGCAATGTTTCGGCTGGTTTGGGGAGGATGAAGGTGGCTGTTGGCTTTTTGATTTCTTTGGTCTTTATTGTCTCTTTTATTAGTTAATTAAATAGTTGTTTAAATGCAATTGGTGGGAACTTTTAATTGACATCATAATGATGTCATAATTTGCTTTTTTATGGATTTTTCTTTTCTTCTTTCTTTACTAACTTCAAATTAATTTTTCATCAACATTAATTCATATTTTATGTCATAATAATTATTTACTCAACTGGACAAGTCGGCCAAAAATCACCTCTGAAGGCGAAATGACCAAAATGCCCTCCGTTTGGCTTAACGGGTCAAAATTGTCTGTACCAATTGAAAAATTTTTCTAAATATTTTCTTGGCATTCTAATGCCATAGGAACCTCAATGACCCTTCTCTGGAGTCCCAAAAATTATTTTATGAATTTTTCCCCGGGTCTAGGGCTCCTAGTTGCGAGAACCGCAACTTACCTCTGGGTTACCCATCGCTTGGGCACCGGCTCATTTGACTTAGTTGTATTTTATTTCTAAAATTTTTACTAAATTTTTCTTATTAATATTTGAGTTAATTTTGGTTTCTCGCTTTAGTTTAAATATTTTTCCGGACGTTCTAGCTGTCCGGACCGACACCGGTCACCGGAACAGTAGAATGTACGGAGTTGCTACCGGGAGGGTGTTACATAATTCCTCTCATGCGGTTTTAGCTGGCGTGATGCATAGGCAATGACATTTCAATCTTGCATCAACACACAACCTAACCCGTTGTGAGAAGCATCGCTGTAAACTGTATATTCTTTACCCGGTGTGGGTAAAGTCGACTGAGCTTGACCAAACATCCCTTCAATTCATCAAAACTCTGCTGTCATTTATCCGTCCACTGAAATTTTACATCTTTTCTAAGCAGCTTGGTCAATGGAGATGCCAACATGGAAAATCCCTTCACAAATCTACGGTAGTATCCAGCTAAACCCAGAAAACTACGAATCTATGTGACATTTTTGGGTGGCCTCCAATGGGGCGACTTCAATCTTACTTGGATCTACCTTAATGCCCTCTTCTGATACTACATGCCCCAAGAAAGATATTTCCTTCAGCCAAAATTCACACTTCGACAATTTGGCATATAGCTATTTCTCCCTCAAAGTCTGCAGTACAATCCGCAGATGTCTGTTATGCTCTTCTGCATTCCTCGAATAGACCAATATATCATCTATGAATACCACAACAAAGCGGTGAGGTATGGTGCGAAAATAGTGTTCATCGGATCCATAAAAGCGTGGAGCATTAGTTAACCCGAATGGCAAAACTAGGAACTCATAATGGCCATAGCGGGTTACAAGGCGCTTTTAGGAATACTTTACTCGTACCTTGGTGATAATAACTCGATCTCAGTCAATTTTAGAGAACATACCGCACCTCAACCGATCAAACAAGTCATCAATGCGGGTAATGGATATCTATTCTTTATTGTCACATTATTCAACTGCCGATAATCAATACACAAGCGGAGAGTGCCATCTTTCTTCTTTACAAACAACACTGGCTCCCAAGGTGACACACTAGTGCGGATAAAGCCCTTGTCAAGCAATTCTTGCAACTGCACTTTCAACTCTTTCAATTCTGCAGGTGCCATTCTATATGGCGTTATGGAGATTGGATCCACACCGAGCATAACATCAATTTCAAATCGCGCACCTCTCTTTCGGAGGTAATCACGGCAATTCATCAGAAACACATCCAAAAGTCACATACCGTAGGGATGTCCCTTAGTCCGGACTCCCTACAGGTGTCTATCACATGTGCCAAGTATGCTTCACACCCCTTTCTCGATCATTCTTACGGCTAGTGCGGCGAAATGATGTTTGATGGCGATAAATGCCTCTCCCGTGTATTACCACATCACCGCATGCAGAGGAGACCAAAAGTGATCTTTAGTCTACTGATCCAATCATAGCATGATGCCTGGCTAACCAATCCATGCCCAAGATAATATCATACTCTCTGAAGGGCATCTCAATTAAGTCTGACAGGAAAACATGTCCTTGGATCACCAAAGGACAGTCTCTATAAATTCTGTTGACCCGGACCTCTTCTCCTAAAGGACTAGTTACTAGCACTTCAAAACCCATTTGCACGCATGGAACAGCAAGTGAACTGACTATGCTAGCACTAACATATGAATGGGCTGAACCCGGATCAAACAATACAAATACATCTTGACCAGAGATAGAGAATGTACCAGCTACCACATCAGAAGTCTCAGCCTCTTCTTGCTGTTTCATTGCGTAGATTCTGGTTGAAGCACTTCCTTGTGCTGATTAACCAACTGTGCCCTGACTGCCTGAAGTAGTGCCTCTACCTCTGCCTCTTCCTCTGCCAAATGACTGTGAACCTCTAGGAGCAGGACTCTAAATAGATCCTTCAGCAGTAGTAGGAGCTGGACCATATCTCGAAGCACTAGTACAGTCTTTAGCTATATGGCCCTTGCCTCCACAGTTAAAATAGGCTCTAGTGGCCCAATAACATTCCCTCCCATGAATCTTGCCACAAGTCTCACGGTAGGCGAGAATGTGAACCCTCGCCGATCGACTGACCAGACCTAGGAGGTCTCTGTCCAGAGAATCGGCCCCTACCAAATCTTCCACCTCGACCCCTGCTGGGTCCACTAAACTTCTTTTTCTTTCTAGAGGTAGTACCAGAACTCTGTTCAACTGATTTTTCCCCGTTGTCTTTTTCTAATTTCTCAGCTATTTCCTTCATCAAGTTGCTTCGCTTCAACTCTCTCGGTTCAAGTGCTTGGGACATAAGTTACGAGAAGTTCTTTGTGTCGAAATCCCACAACTTGCATCCTTATGCTGGGCTTCAAACCCGTCTCAAATCTCTTGCATCTAGCTTTGCTGGTAGTAAGGAGACTCCCAGCATAATGACTCAGGCGGGAGAACTCCCTCTCATACTCTGCCACTGATCGATTTCCTTGTTTCAAACTCAAAAATTCTTGCAACTTCTGATCAACATATGCGTCTGGGATGTATTTCTGTCTGAACTCTCTAATGAAGTCATCCCAGGTCAGCACTGGTGGTTCAGCCAAGCTGTGAGGGATGGTCTTCCACCAGTCATACGCATCCCCTTGCAGTAGCGACACAGAGTATTCAAACTTCAGTTCATCTTGGCAGTGCAGCTTTTTAAATACTCTGTCCATTCTTTCAAGCCATTGCTCTGCCTCCAAAGGGTCCACTGTACCCTTAAATTCTGCAGCCCCATACTTCAATAATTTATCATATTGTCTGGCTGGAGGCAGTGGTTGTGCCACAGGTGGTTGGGGTGGAGCTTGAGCAGGCATACCCCCAGCCATTTGTTGAAACATTGCCGCCATCTGCTGTGCGAACTGTGCAGGAAATTGCGGCATTTGTGGGGCTGGTGCTGCTGACCCACTGACATTCGGTAAAGCTGGGGCTTCCCCTTGTGCCTCAGCTTCAACAGACTGCTCAACTGAGCGATCCCCTTCTTCCATTTCAATCTGAAGTTAGGGTATCTCCTGAACAAGTAACACATGGAGATTTCCCTCCGTTAGTTCATATTCATGATGTAATGCACTGTATGTAACAATTATGGACATTGAGCAATTGTACTTAACAAAGAAAAATACAAATTCACAAGCTAAAACATACTTCAAAAATTTTGCTCTGATACCACTAAAACATGTCACACCTTACCCCTCTGTAAGGCATCACATGATCCCGTAGAATACCTAATGAACTACCGCACTTCACCTACTGATAACTCGTTAAGTACCCTACAAGGGATTTTAAAATAATTTTCTTATTTTTGATAAGTGGTGAGCATTTTCTAATAAGTACTTAAAACATGTAGTTAAACTAAAACTAGTTAATATTTTTGGCCCATTTTATTTTTACGCAAATTTTATAAAAATTTTGACAGAGTTCCCTCTGTATTTTGAGAAACCAGTTCTTCAAATACCTGAAATAAAAGCACTTCCAATAATTTTCTAACCACTGCTTCAAATTCATACTCAATCTCAACCAATTTCTCAAATTCACAAGTTCAATAATTCTCAAAATACTGTCAATCAATATCATTCATATTTCATTTGAAACAAAACAATTTAGATACATTATTACAACATTTACATTAAGAGAGTTTCAAAACCACAATATATATTACAACTTATACAAATTTTATACAAACTGCTCAAGACCCACTTTTACATGTCCATACATTTATGTGCAATATATACATCAAAAGAAGTATTTACAGTTAGGGTATAAATTATACCCGAAGACTTCAAGCTGATGACTCCACACACCTCAGCAGCTCAGTCTGCTGCTCCTCTAATCTCTGTATCTCACAAAGAATAGAAGCTATCGCTGAGTACTAGGACTCAGTGGTGCACAATATACTAAAATAATCTTTATGCAAAACTTAAAGCACATTTATTCAAAGATTTGGCTAAACATGAAAATTAAATACAAATCATGCATTGTGAGATTTTAAATGTAAACCAAGTTCATTTCAAAGTATCAAAACACATTTCACAAAACCCACAGCTAGATCATGCCATTCGAAACAAATAGAATCTCAATAGCCAGAGGCTAAAGAGAAATTACATGAATCTCAATAGCCAGAGGCTAAAGAGAAATCATATCACAAGGCTAGCTAGCTCAAATATATGGATATCCATTCACAGCCTCTTCTACTGGCACACCTCAACACTTCTCCAGAGAAGGAATCAAAATTCGAAACTAATTACCCCCATTAGTCGTGCTAGTGAGGTGTTCAAATATATGGTCATGACACTGTGGTTTCAAAACTTATCTTAACAATTTGCTAAACATTGTCATTTCAAATATACACAATAACTTTCACAATTTAAATCAAACATCATAAGAATGCCATAATCCAATATTTCACATTATTCAAAATAATATGCAAAAGATGATTATAAAAGTATATGTTGTGCACAAACCTCAAACGAGTCGCCTGTTGGCCTTGACTCGACTCCTCGGGTTCTGTCCCGGTATTCTTTTCCACTGAAACACGCAATTTTACAATGTTTCAGTACTAGAACTTAAAATAAATCCAAATAAACTTAGCTCCACATTTACCTAGCTCTAACGTGTTAAATTCGACGTTCTCGAAATTGTGTTTCGGGTTACTATTCACTGCACTATTCTAGTCAAATAGTTGACTTTTTAAGGCTTACTAGGTATGGGAACTCTAACTTCACCCACATACCACATTTTGGTCATTAAACTTGTTGGTTTTGGTCATTTTCTCAAAGCTTAGGTCATTTTGGCAAAATTGCCAATTTTCGGTTTTGGTTCTCCGAAGTTGCACTGTTCCATTGGTCGATCTACTGTTGGAATTTGACAAAACTTCCTTCATAGAAAATGTTCCTTATTGTCTTAAGTATATTCTCATTTTTGGATCACCCCAATCGGAGTTTTGTAGCTCAAGTTATGGCCAAAATAAAATTACTGTTCACGTGCACTGTTCATGCTGCAATTTTGGTGCTGGCAGATTTTTGATCCAACTTTACTCAGTAATTTGATCAAGTCCATAATTTGGTCTAACTTTCTTCATATGAAATATTCTACTATGTCTTATGTTTCCATCGGTTCAAGAATCGCCTAAATCCGAGTTTTCTAGAGAGAGTTAGAGCCCTTCAAACATTACTGCTCAATGGTAATTCTGCAGAGTTGCAGGTTTGGTAAGTCAACTTTGCTCAATAATCTGACTAGGTTAGTGGCATAATTTGGGGTGACATTCTTCATAAAAGTTTTAGATCTATATCTTATCTAATTACGGTTAAAATTTCAGGTCAATTTGACCTACCTAGCTCGAGTTATAACCAAATGAACAGTTACTATTCATTTGGTCAGTTTGGTGCAGTGGCAGCCTGCTCTCATTTCACTTTGGTCAATTGTTTCACTAAGTTTTGGTCAGTTTTTGGCAATGGTTCCTTAATGAAAATTGTGCTATTTTATGTCTATTTTCATCCCCAATTGGTGGCATATCAATTGGACTTGTAAAATTTGAGTTTTGGTCCTTCAAAGTGGGTTTGGTCATGCTGCCAGCAGCATGACCATTGGACCTACGAATTTGGTTCTCATTCCAACAATTCCCACACATCTCTTTTGGTCATTATTGACCATTTTTCAGTCCACAATTGGTCAAAGATATCATTTATGCATTTCTCCAAAATTTTGCCTCAAAACCCTAACATTCAAACCCTAGCTCTTCCATCTCATGCATTAAATCACAACTAGTGCACTTAACCTTAACCATTCAACTAATCAAAGCTTTTAAACTTATTCTAATGCATCAAATTCATGTAAATCATACTCCTCTCAAGCTGTCCGAATTTCAGTTTGGTCCTTCTCCCATGTTTTTATTTCATTTCATAACTTCTAAGCTCATGTCAACCATTGCATATGCATTTAAAGAAGTAATATAATGAGTTAACACACTAACCTTTCTTAAATCTTCAAAACCCTAACTTTTGTTCTTCTTTCTTCTTGTAATCTCCTTCTTAAGTTGTAAGAACAAGCTTTAGGGAAGTTTTTAGGAAAGTTATGTGAATTGAGTGAAGCAAATTCAAGCTTAGATGTAAGCTTAGATGAAGAGAATTCATGGAGGTTTTTGGGAAGGGAATGGGGCGGCACAATGGAAGAAGGAAATGAGGTTTTTATTTTTTTTTTCTTTTCTTAACTTTATCTTATGGAAGACCACAAATCCAAATTTAATAATTCACTTAATTAATTTGTTTATGACATCATTTATGATGTCATCAACTTTGACTTTTCCATTTTCTTTCTCTTTTTTTTTCTATTTATTTTTTTTTTCTATTAGTTCTTTAATTTAATTCTCTATTCCGAAATATTCTTTTTTTTGATTTTATTTGACAGTTAGGTCAGGAGTCAGCTCTCGGGGTCAATTGACCAAATTGCCCCTCGCCGGTTCATCCCGGTTTGCAAATAATCCAATATTTCTTCCAGCTCCCTGACCTAATTATTTGACTGACTTAACAGTTCTTTTTCGTGATTTTCTCTTTTCCACTGTGTTCATAAGGGTCCTAAGGACCGCAGCGTCACTTTTTACGGTTCGAAATTTGAGTTTAAAATGACTTCGCAGTCGTTCCCGAGGAGGTCACTCATCGCTGTGACTCTCGGCTCGTTTAACCTCTTATGTTTTGTTTTTCTTATTTATAGTTAACTAATTAAACATTACTAATTATTTGTGTTTATGGCTTCTCAAATTGTCTTAAGTGTGGCCCTAATCCCATTAATTGTCCAGACCGACACTGGTCACCGGAACAGTGAAATATACCAGGCTATGCAACGGGGGTGTTACAGGTGCTAATAATAAAATAAAAAAGAACTAAAAAGAAATAAACTTGCAGTGTATATGTTGATTTCTCATACGGACAAATTTATTGTAATTTTTTATAGTATTATTTATTTGGTACTTTTTATATCAATAACTGATTAAAATTTATAAATATTTATTTTTTTGTTGCCCAAGTAACCTATAACAATTGATTGGACTGGATAACGGGTAAACTAGCACTGGGCACCAAGTACCTCAGGCCGTCATACCATCGGTCACTATGTGTCTCCCGGTGTACAACAGAATAGCTAATAAGCTGTAATAAATATTAGGCACAAGGCCAAGTATCACAATAGTGTCAGAATGGCTAAAAGCCATAAAATCACAGAATGGCATGATGCCAAATGCAGTACTGCTAACAGAACCCTATTGGCATGCCAACCTATCCAAACCAATCACACTAGGACTACTAGGGCATTTAACAATTTTAATTATGCAATTCTACTTTGGCTAACAATTTCCTTTGGTTAAGTCCAGAATTAGAGTTTGTGTTCTATATGAAAGTTGTTTTAAATTGTCTAAGCTTTTCATTGATATAAATTTCAGGTCAATTGGACCTTTCTACACTGAGTTATGACAAAATGAATGAATACTATTCATTTGATCATTTTGCCCAGGCAGAATGTATACCACCCGGATTAGGTCAATTTTTAGGGCTACTTGATTTGGTTTTCTGGGACAAGTTCCTTCATCAAAGTTGTTTTATTTTGTGTCTAATTTAACCTCCAATTGGCCTTGCACTAATTGGAGTTACCTAGCTTAAGTTATAACCCCAAGAGTACACTGGACTCATAGGGTCCAGAATGCACACTTAGGGCAGTCCACTTCTTTACCTTACTTAAGGTCACAATTCACTCAATTTCCTATTCAAACTACAACAAATGGTCATTAATTGACCAATTAAACATAAATGGAGTATCAATTCAAACAAACCCTACTTAGCTCAAAACCCTAAATTCCCAATTTTGAATTCTTGCATTTCTACTCATAAATCAAGTTCTAACCTTGAAACTCATATCAAGGGCAGCCTAAATACCACATTTATTCAAAGGAAACAATTAAAACTCTACCCCTCACATGGCTGCCAAAAATTAAAGGACATCAATCATGCATAATATGTTTAATTTCTCTCAAATTCACACTCAATTTACACTCCCAATGATGCATACATAAAATTTTAAAGGGTTAATTGACACTAACCTTGTTGTATGCTAACCCAAGCTTGACAAACTCCTTTGTTTTCACTTCTTTTTACTACCCAAATCTTGCTCTAGTGGTGATGACCAATTTTTGTGAAGGGAAGATGGGGTTTTGAGGTGGTTTGGTAGGTGATATGAAGCTTGGGTGAAGTTTTAATGGTGGAAGAGAGTGAGAAGTGGGTTTCGGCTGAAAGAAGGAAGAGGATGAGCAAAATTCTTTTTCCATTTTGTCTCAATTTAGTGGTATTTATCATCTTTTAACTTGCTTGGCAAATTCTCATTGGTTACAATTTTCAATTTATTCATTTATGACATCACCTTTAAGTCATAAATCCAATTTAATTTTAATTTCTTTTCTCATTTCTTTTACTGATTTTTAATTATTTTCACAAAAATATTAATTCATATTTTATGTCATAGTAATTATTTATTTAACTGGACATGTTGGCCAAAAATAATCTCTGAAGACGAAATAACCAAAATGTCCTCTGTTTGGCTTATTGAGCTAAAATCATCTGTACCGATCTAAAAATTTTTCTAAGCATTTTCTTGGCATTCTAATGCCATCGAAACCTCAATGACTCTTCTCTGGAGTCCCAAAAATTATTTCATGAATTTTTCCCCTGGTTTAGGGCTTCTAGCTGTGAAGATAGCAATTTCCGGTTAGGTCACTTGTTGCTAGGGCACTGGCTCATTTAACTTGATTGTATTTTATTTTTAAAAATTTTCCTTAATTTTTTTCTTGGCATTATTTGATTTATTTATGACTCCTCACTCTAGTTTAAATATTATTCCAGACGTTCTAGCTGTCCGGACTGACACCGGTCATCAGAACAGTATAATGTACGGAATGGCTACAGTGAGGGTGTTACAAAACCTATTTAATTAATTAATTAATCTCTTTAATTAATCAATTAAATCATAAAATACTTAGTGAATTGCTTGTGTAAATGTGTGACTTACTAGGCTTACTACTAATTGACAATGAGAAATGATATTAACTCTTAATATCATTAGAACTATTTCTTCCCGTATGTCGACACCATATTTTGGCCGACCCCTAGGATCAATAAAAATTCTTCTTTGAACAGCTAATCACGTTTCCGATCCCTCTTTGATAGGCGGTCACATTTCCGATCTCTCCTCACAAAGAATTGAATTAATGCTGAGCCCTCATATTCATTAAGGCCTCGCCGATCTCTCAAATCATTTACCGACCTCTCAAACCCGTTGTCGAATTTCCGGACCTGTCAAGTATATTCCTGATCTCTGTTGATAAATAAAATGAACTGGCACTAGATCTTTTCCTACCAGTTTTATTGCCGACCTCCTTTTCGGAAGATTAAGAGCTAAAGTTTGGGTTCGGTTTAACGAGGGTTCCGATCTTAAGTGTTCAAGTTAAATTTTCAATTTTAATCAAGTCCCGTTCAGCATTTCTCCCCCACCGATCTCATGCTTATTGTGCTTTCCGATCTTTTATACTTAGATCAATAATGGCATTTAGTTCATGTTTCGCTATGCTCATACAATCAAATACTTAGGCAATTCAAAGATTTTCCAATCACATCCATTCATTAAACAAAAGAGATATTCCATTTCATTTCATAATTTGTACAAGTTATTCGGCTGGGGGTGATCCCCCAGCCTGATTTACATTCTGCTCACTCTCTCTCTCTTCCTCGCCCTCCTCCTCACTATCTTCACCATCGCCCCCGGGAGCCAGGTCGTCCATCCAAGAGAAGTCCTCTTCAGGATAGCGCTTTTGGAGTTCGGCCAAGAGATCTTTATGAGCATTCACATAGGCTCCGGCTATTCCCGACACCATCTCTTCATCCTTTTCCTTAAGCTCTTTGTCTTTCTCCGAAAGCTCCTTATCCTTCGCGTTAAGCTCCTCTACAAGTTGAGCGACTGGCGGCCGTTGGCTGAAGTGCTGGACTTCTCACGAGCCCGTTCACTTTCGGCCAAGTCACGAGACCTTTCGGCCAGGTGGTCTTCATGGTACTTCGCAGTCCCTCAACTTGAGATATATAATCTTGAGCGGATGAGAGTTGAGATCGGAGGAAGCCACTTCTGATTTTCTTCCCGACCTCCTTACCCGGTGAATCTTTTCCGAATCATGGTGCGGTTCACGGACACTCCACGTTTAGGCTCATGGTTCGAGTCAAGATATCATCGAGACCACTCGGGATAGCCTGTCCGATCCTCTGAAAGAAGATGGTAGATCCCGGGACTTTGGCAAAATCGGAGTTCTCCTAACGATCCGGTTATTCTTCAAGCGATCGATCGATGTCGGCGCCACGAGAAGAGGTCCTCGAGAGAAGATTGAGAAGGCTCCCTTTCCGTGCTTGGAATAAGCGAGATAGGTGGGGTTGCTCTTCCGATCTAGGAGGAGATCGCTGACCTCAATGGTCGGCGGACCCGAAGGTTGAGACGGGTCTCTTTGCATCTCCCCAGGTTCGTGACCGGGTGTTTGAAGACGTTCCGAACGCTTCATCTCCTTTACTTTCCGGAAGATCTCTTTGTCCTTCTTCCGCTTCCTAGAACCCTCACCACCCGCCATACCAGCCCAAAGACAAGGTTAGTGAGATCTCTAAGGTCACGAGGCGAGATATAGAAAATACCAATGCCGAGGTCGAGCGGAAGTTCGCGAGCTTGGCGGTGATCGGTGCATGGTCCAATGGTGCGATTCGGCGATCACGCATTTGGGCGAATATTTTAGAGTGGTGGCACGACTTTTCAGCTCCATCACTATCAAGCTTTCCTCTTGACTCGAGGTAATGTGTTTGAGCGAGGCCCTGGTACCACCAGCTCTGAGAAAGTCCTCAAAGCGGCTCAGATCTTTACTCCTCGGAATGAAGAACAGGTTCTTCCAATTCTTAAGGGATGAGGCGGTCGGAAAGAGTCCATAGCGAGGCTTACTTTGAAAGAACCGGTGTTCGTCATCCTTTGGCGAGTTAGTGCGTGCAGCTCGGCGAACACCTTAGCCGTAGGTCGATTCCCTTAGCTCGGCATAGACCTCGGAAAGCTACCAAGATCCGCCACGAGTTAGGGTGGATTTGAACAATGGATGCTCGGTGAAGTTTTAGGACCTCCTTATAGAAATCGGCTAGAGGAACCTCGGACCGGCCTTTAAGCGTTCCTCGTACACCATGACCATGTCATTCTCTTCAAAAGAGTGATCGACACGAAGATCGCCATGGCACTTGATCACTCATATGAATCGGGACAAATGTTGTATTCTTGAACAAAGGATTGCGGTCGGATTCTCGAAGAACCGACGGAAGCTTCGTCTATAGGAAGGGTCTCTCTCCTTGAAGGTGGTGCAAGCTTTGATGGTATGACCGACCCAGGCACAGGCGAGAGACCCTAGGGGTTTAGGTTGCCTGTTGGGCCGGCCTCTTCTTCGTCGACGATGACCATGAGAACTGAATGGAAGGAGGGCTCGCGCTCTCGACCTTCTGCACGCTCATTTTAAAAGAAACAAAGAACTTAAAAAGAAAGAAGATCAAAGTCCTTACGAGTCGATCGTCGGAAGCCAGGAAAATGAGAGAACTTGAAGTTGAAAGCAAAGAAGCTGAAAAGCGGAATGAGAGAAGCGGCTAGCCCCTTACCCTATTTATACTAGTCCGAGCATTAAATGCTCACGAAGTTCCATGCGATCCATCGGTTAACGTGAGCCGCCGGTATTACGACACGTCTCTCGAACATCCCAAGGAGATCGGTTAAGTAAATTCGGCATAATAAGTTGAATATTTTGAATAAAAGATCAGTTAAGAGTCGTTTTGTTAGAATCCAAATCGGACAAATATATCGAGATCGACAAATAATCAAATAAGCGATAATTGGAGGAACAAGATTTTTTATTTCCAAAAGTTCGGATTACATCATTTGGGCGACCTCTAGGGATCGGATTACACTAACATTGGATCACATCATTTCTGTGATCTCTAGAGATCGGATTGCATTAAAAATAAAATACATCATTTGGGCGATCTCTAGCGATCGGACTACAATAAAGGTCTAACTACAACATTTGGGCAATCTCTAGAGATCTGATTACATTTCAGGATTACATCATTTGGGCGATCTCTAGAGACCGGTGGAACATCCTATCTAAAAGGCCTATGTCAAAGCCTAGTCTTGTGGTGATTCAAAAGATGTGTTTGACCAGAGACCATTTGTTGGCATCGGATAGATGTGCGGCTCGGATGGGGTGATTATGACTCCCATGAAGATGAGTGACATCGTCACCGATGTTACCACTCGACACCGACCCGCTGTCGGAAAACCAAATTTGGTGGAATGAGGGTGTCGTAACACCCAATGCGATGAGAAGCCGAATGAACTCTGTAGAGCGACTCGAGATCGGTACAACCAAAGTCTGCAATACTGGTCGATCAAATCCAGTCCTCTCACCATCATCGGTAAAGGTCATTCGATCAAGGATCGTGAATTTTGATCGGTAAGTAAAGAAGTTCATCGGAAAAGATCAAGGCCACGATTATAGCGAACTTCCACCGAGCGGCTAGAACAGGAAAGTAAGAAAAGAAGAGAGGAAAGTCGGATGAAGAAAATGTCTCGTCGGCGGTATATATAGGGAAATGAGCATTTAATGCGGCGGAAAGCAGCGGGCCTTGAGAATCGAGATGTAATTAATGCTTGGACCGAATCAGATCGCCGATTAAGGGATAATAGAGATCGGAGATAGGAGATCGGCATGAGAGATCGGAATAGGAGCTAGGGGAGGATCGGAAGACAAAAGAATAAGACAAATAACCGTCGTCGAATCGAGGCCGAGGTAGTTAAAGCGTGGCGAGCGAGATCTCCACCGCGCGCCTAAGAATCGCCATAATCTTTGCCAGTGCGGTATGTCATGCGATCCTGTACATCCCAATCTCCACCGTTGATCTCACTTGTAAGGATGAATCCGGAACCCTTGGATCAAAAGAAAGACGATAATACGGCGTTTTCACTCTTAGCCCTCGGATCGTTTGGACAAGAGGATTCAAGACCGTCAGTTAAAGAGGAAAAGGACAAATATTACGAAGCGATCTCGGCCATTTGTTTTGATACTCTTTAATTCTGAACATCCGATCATGTACTTCAAAATCTTGACCCTCCATCTCCTCAAAATAAATCCACGACCCTTCATGGGAGCACCGATTCCTATAAATACTGCATGAAAAAGCTGTTCAGGACGGAAAAAAAATATAGACAAGAGAAATTTGCTATTATCGTGGAGGAACTCTGAAACTTCATTGATTTGTTACTCTGCTGTTTTGTAGTGATTAAAAGACTTTTGAAACTAGTTTTCGGAGTGTTTTCTTGGAAAAGATTTTGAATCTTTGGAACTCTACATTTCAGTTTGTTCATTATCTGGTCATACTCGTCATCTCTGCTTTCTTTTCCTCTGTTCAAGCTCAACTTCCTTCCACAGGTTCTTACAGTTACCTTTTAGCTAAAGCATCTCTCGGTTTCACGATGGACCTCAACTCTCGGTGATCAAACCGCCATCTTCATCACTATTTACCACCTCATAGTTATTTCAATACATTTGGCTCCTCACGGACATCAACTCTCGGTGATCAATCCGCCATCTTCATCACTATTTACCACTTCACGATTATTTCAATATATTTGGCTCCTCACAGGTAAGAGTTCATATTACTGTTTTATTAAGTATTTGCGTTTACTTTTCGCACTTTCTTTGTTCTCTTTACGTACGCGGTTTTCTCTAAGTTTATTCTAAGCAAAAAATCTCAAAGAACGTTACTCTCGAATTATCTCTTTAGTGATCGGTCCATCATTTCGTCAATTTTCGTCATTTCTGAATACGAGCTTTTAGCTCCTAGTAGCGTGTAAGTGGTCAGGCAAAATATAGGTATCTGCAACTTAAGGGCCTCTTTTAAAAGAGAAAGCTTGAATAACACGTCAGGAAAATAGCCAAACTATTAGGCTGATGTGAACGGGAATTCGGCAAGATTCCATGAAGAGGAATAAAACCAAAATAAACTAGATGAGCAGATCGGACATTAATAGGTATGCGTGAAATGACTACATGGAAGGTCGGTAAATCAAGTTTAGTATTACCCATTTAGTCATAGGGTATCAAGAAACCTTATCTCCAGCATTTTTGAATGCCAGAAACCTTAGTTTTAGGTTCTTGTGACATGTAGCTGAAATTGAAATTCGGGAGATCGGCAAAGCCCCTTCCAGGCTCCTGCTAATCCGAAAGAGATCGGAGGAGAGTTCTTATCCGGTCTCAGCTTAAAATTTTAATAAATACTTAATAGAGATTGGAGGAGAGTTCTTATCCGACCTCAATTCAAAATTTTTAATAAATATTTAAAAGAGATCGGAGGAGAGTTCTTATCCGGTCTCAGCTTAAAATTTTAATAAATGCTTAATAGAGATTGGAGGAGAGTTCTTATCCGGTCTCAGCTTAAAATTTTAATAAATACTTAAAAGAGGTCGGAGGAGAGTTCTTATCCGATCTCAAATTAAAATCTCTAATAAATATTTAATAGGGATCGGAAGAGAGTCCTTATCCGATCCCCAACCAAAATTTTAATGAATATCTAAAAGAGGTTCGGAAGAGAGTTCTTATCCGATCTTCTAAATTAAATTTTAAATAAAACATTCCTTTTCAAGTAAAATTAACATGCAAAAGTAATTCACTAAGGTTGTCTCATTTACTTATGTATCTGGGTGATCCTAATCAGTGAAAAATCAAACATTCCTTTTACCAAAAGGACTAACATTCCCATCCGAGCCCTTCTAACTAATTTATAAAGGACGCAAAATTAAATCTACTTACCCTTATTAAGGGACGAGGTGGGGTGCCTAACACCTTCCCCACCCGTTTACGGACCCCGAACCTAGAATCTCTGTCTTGAAGTGGTTTCATTCTTTATTTATCTTCTCAAATGGTTTTCTTTAGTTCCCCTCAAAACTAAGGTGGCGACTCCTCACTTTTTCCCACTTCGGTGAGTGATCGTCCAGGCGACCGCAAAATCCATTGCGACAGCTTGGCGACTCCACTGGGGAAACTATTGACCCAACCCCAGTCTAGAGGTCCAAAAGTAGGCTTAATTTTTGTCCGATCAAATTATATTTAAAGGGGCTCACTCGGCGATGTCTTATATGCTAATTATTATTGCTACTAACTATTTTGTTTTGCTGTTCTATCTCCTACTGATTGCTCTTCATTTCAAAGAAAAAGGAAAAAAGAAAAATGGAAAAATAAAATCCCTGAATTGGGAAGAGGTAAAAGTGTCCCTTCACACCTTGAACACTTACACAATGTCCTCACACACTATGGTCCTAACCGGGCTTTCTTACCCTTTTAGGAAAGTAGGAGGGTCATGTAGCGGTGCAGTGGGTTTTACCCGTTAGTATCCGTGAAGGCTTACGCTCAAATTGAAACTCGTTCTATTTACCGTGATACGTGGAATTTTCCGACAATATCATGGGGGTAGAATGGGGCTCTCTGTTCTGATGAGGGGCAATTTGGGAACTGTGGCTATTAGAAAATTAGATCTGAGCTAAACCGTCACGATAGTGAAAGCCATAGTAAAGCGCCTCATAAGATAGAACTATCGGATAGGTAGCGCTTACAGGTGTTAGGAGTCTCCCTACTATAGGACAAAGGGGCATACTTACTCTTACCCTATTCTGCTTTAATTTCCTTTTGTTCATTTCTTTAGAGGTAATCTTGAATCCTACTAAACGCCTACACATTTTCCTACTTTGATAAATGTGTACGTGTCACCTACAATCAAGATGATTCAAAATTACCCTAATTTGTCTTACTAACAAATTTTCCCGCAGGCGTTACCAAACCAAGAGTCTGTATAAGGATAGGCATCATTTTTATCATGGCATCCTTGAGTCAGTCGGCAGGAGAGGCTCAGCATGCTAAACTTTGGTCCAAATCAGCTCATTGGTCGGTACCCTCGCAAAATGATGTTTCCGAGGCACACATTAGCTCAATATCTTCACTGGATCTGGACAAAATAGAGGTCAAAATGAACAACCTCGAGTGCTGTCTAATAGATGGAGGTTGCTTCCGATCAGGTCAAGGTACAGTTTGAAGAGAAGTACGGAAGGATTGCAACCTTAATGCAAGTCAAGGTCCAAATCCCTGCATTAAAAGCCATGTTGACGGTTTGGAATCCTAAGTACGGAGTGTTCTCTTTCAATGACATTGACACGGCCCCCACTATGGAAGAATATCAGGCATTGCTGGGGATCCCATACTCATTGCAGAACCGGATCTACTTACACCTCGAGCATAGCGGACACGAAGCGGTTGGCACATATGTTGGGTTCTCCCCGAGAAGAAGTAAAGTCGAGAAAGCGATCAAAGGAACACGCATGGATGGCATTGGGCGTACCTTGAAGCGGTTAGATCATCACCTCCGAGAAAGCGGTGGGATCAAGCTTCCGTGGCACTCGCCTTGGGAATCTATGGTCCGATCACATTCCGGGGCCATTGGGGATCATCACTTGCGGCATGGAGGTATTTTGGGCGATGAAAGGCAAGGGATCAATCCGTCTGGCAATTCTTGCGAAACCTTGTTAACCTAACTACTGCGGACAACGGGGAAAGGGTCCATTAAGTGTTGCCCTCGGTTATTATACCTCGGACTATCGGTCACATGTGTCTGTGGAGACAAAAGGATTGACTTGGTACCTTGACCAGCCTCCCATTGAGAAGATGATCCGGTTAGTGATCGGCTCGAAGAATGAAAATGATGGCGGGAGCGGATTTTGAGTTTCAATAGCCGTGATTCTTGTTGGAGGAAGGCGTGGACGTCAAGCCAACCCGTCTTGATTGGTACAGAGGTATTCGGTCGGTGTCACGATTGGAATAACCGGGTATACAAGTTACACTCGACCGTAATGAGGCGGTTTGGCTCAACGATCCATGATCAACATTAAAGAATACCACCAAGGTCACTCCTACCATGAGCTCAAGGAAGAAGAAGGGTTGAAAATGGCTCGCAAGTCCTGGGAAAACATCACTCTAATGGAGAGATCACCCAAAGGCCCAAGTGCCTCGGGCGATTACCTTAAATGGAGGTGATAGGGACCAAGAACGCTCTACCATAGAATTCAGGGCGACAACCCTCGCCAAGACGCCCCATTAGAGGAAGGCGATGTCGCTGGTTGACTCGCTACAAAGGCAAATCCGAGAACTCACGGTGCAAGAGCAGAATGAAACAATTGGAGGACCAACAGCGAAACTTAAGAGAAGGGTAAGAAAGCTCAAGGAAGAGGCAAGGGCCGAAAGGATAGGGTTCGAAGAGCAAGAGGTGCAGTGGGAAAAGAAAGAAACTCTCTCCAAGTGAGGTCAAAGAGATGAAAGAGGCGAGAATAGTAAGCTTAGGAAAGGATGAAGTACCAAGAGGTACTCGTTGAAGAGTATAAACAGGAAAACAAGAAGAAGAAGCTTGAATTAAAGAACAAGCACTCCTCATCAACGACATCTTGAAAGAGTGTGCTAAAGAAAGGAAAGAGAAAGAGAAACAAGCTGCCCTCTATCAAGGATGAAAGAAAATGTGGACCAGTTGGAGAAAATGATAGCACAAGGAAAAAGGAACTATTACACGAATCCGAGTATGCTCAAAGTGTTCGATCTGCCAAACAAGAGGAAAGGTTATATGAGTATCTCGAGAAAATGTCATCTCATTATAAAGAACCTCCGGAACCTAGGCGATGTAAAGAATATCTTTATCACGAATTATTGATTAATGAAATGATTTTGGACCATTGTTTAAGCGGATTTGTGAATGAATAATATGACTCCGTAGGAACTCCCTCGCTAGGGTTATGTGAAAAATTGAGTGCGCTATATGAGCGGTATCATAAATGCACATTCAATCCCGTCATTCACGATCGGACTATCAAGCGATGCCATGATAAAGTTGATGCGGTTATCCTTTGCGATTCCAACCTGGCTCTCAAATGCCACTGTATCCTTCGTCCAGACCAGGACTTTTAGTTTCTTTGCAAAACTCCAATTCATTTAAATTTTTTTTATCCCTCACAGGAAATCAATATTGATTCAAACAAGGCAAGTCTGACCAAGCACACGATCCAACCCAAGCGAGTGTACTTAACAAGATCTCGATCGAGGAAGATAATGGAAAATCAGGAGCAAGTACAGAACCTACTGAGGGGCGGTCTCCGAGTTGAAAGATCAGCTTTCTGAAATTATGAGACTAATGAAGGAAATGTCTCAGAGCAAACCTGCTTCAGAACCTAGCCCACCATTACCTCCTCCGCCTCCTACAACAAATGAACCTCAGCAAGCTTCAACCTCTTTTACCTTTCAGTCTCCCATTCCGGACCTGACAATCACTTTGTCAATCCGGTGACCATAAATAATGACCCACCTTTTTCCTATTACCGGCCGTCTCAAATGCCGAGCCTCACCATTCAATCCCGATCCCTCCGATTTACTCCACCCCACGGCTCCGGTTGGAGAGCGTGTCATCTGATGGAAGGAGAACATAGGGTGAGAGAAAACGAAAACTATACGCCTAGAAGAAAGATTGAGAGCAATAGAAGGGTTGAACATGTATGGCTCGATCGATGTGTAAATCACCGAGATTGGTGCGGATGTGGTGGTACCACCCAAATTCAAGGTTCGGATTTCGACAAATACAGTGGAAACTCAGATCCCGCATCCACACGGCAACCTACATTGCCAAAATGCGCCTTAACGAAGGCGATAGACTTCTCATTCACTTCTTTCACGAGCCTCTCGGAGCGGCCTGAGATGGTGCATACAATTGGACAGAGCAAGTTGCACTCACGGAAGGACTTAGCCGATACCTTTCTAAGGCGGTACAAATTCAATTGTGATGCGGCACCCACGAGGAGGGACCTCGGAACCTGCAGAAAGACCGGAAGGTTTCAAGCGGTATGCCCAACGATGGAGGGAGAAGGCCGCGAAGTATATCCTCCATGGACCGATAATGAACTCTGCTCCTATTCATCGAAACATTGAAGGCTCCTACTTCAACTTTGATGATCGGAAATACCTCCAACGACTTCTCAGATATCATCCAAGCCGGTGAGAGAATTGAAGCTAATCTGAGAATAGGAAGAATACAGGAGTTGGCTGAGAACCCTGTGAAAAAGACTGCCAATTTTGGCAAGAAAAAGGAGAGTGATGTGCATTCCATCACTCGACAGAATAATTTTCCCCAATTCCCCCAAAATAACTACCGGCCATATCCTCCCTCTCATGGCCCAACTATCGCAAACATCCCGCCCCCTTTCCCTAATTATTCACAACCACGCCCACAATACGCCCCACCTGCAAATTTCCAACCAAGACCACCTCCTCCTCCAGTTCAACCACGACCACCACAAAATAACCCAAGACCTCCAAGGAATCCTGATCCACCCCTTCCCCTCCCTCTCAGTGAAATATACCGATACCTTGTCGGTATAAACCAAATCGTACCAGTCCCTTTAGACCCAATCCAGCCGCCATATCCCAGGTGGTATGATGCCACTGCCCGTTGTGAGTATCATGGAGGAGCACAAGGGCATTCAACTGACAATTGCGGGGCACTCAGAGGGAGAGTGCACGCTCTAATCCGGAACGGGTGGTTGAAGATCGAGGGAAATGGTTCCCTCCCCAATGTCACCTCAAACCCACTACCTAACCATAATGCGGGTAGTGGTGTGAATATGATTGAGTCTGAGGGAGAAGGATCAACACCGGAAGTGGACAAGTTGGTCCCTTATTTCAAAGAAATTTTTGCCATATCAGTAAGAGAAGGTCACCTTTGCCCTCAGGTAGCAGGATTTGAAGAGAGTGCAGGTGTCCTTACCATGGAGGCGGTGACCATAAGCTGCAAGATTGTGAGGTTCGGGCAAGAAGTCAAAATTTGTTATCTCTAAAAGTTACGAGATGCGGACAAAGGCGGAAGAAGTGAACACCGCTAGACTCACCAAAAGCGCTTCTACCTCCAAACCTAATCACTTTCTCACCCCGAGCCTCACCGCCAAGAATTGATTATCCGAACTACGCCCCAGACTTCTGTCACCAATACTCACGCAGCCTTGGAACTATAATTTCCAAGTTTTACTCGAGGAGCGTCAAGCAAGCATCCGCCCCTAGCCTTGCCTCACCTCCAACACCACCAAAATCATGTTTCGCTCCTCACGAGCATTTCAGATGACTTATGCTGGACACGCTAGCAACATTACTCCCAAACCAGTTCGCCCGTTATTGCAACAAAACCTTCTCCACTGAGCAAGAAGTCGAGTTTATAACTCAAGTGGGAGGTGTTACTGAACGAAGAAAGAGAGAAGAAAAAGGGAAAGTAAAAATGGGAGAGTCATCAAGAAACACGGAAGAGGAGGTTGAGAAAGCAGGAAGCAGAGCCTATTGAGCGCAAGGAAGATGAAGAAGCTGCTCCAAATAATGAAGCAGAGCGAGTATGGCGTGGTGGAGCAATTGAGAAAACCCCGCCGAATTTCATCAGTATCACCGATCACGAGCTCGGAAGTCCACCGACAAGCCCTACAAAGAATCTCGGATCAGGCCTTTGTGAACCCCGACATTACTACGGGCGGTTTGAGAAAATAGTAGGACAAATCTGCATCCACTGTAGCCTTTTACGAAGAGGAGGTAGACCTGCGGGCTTAGGGCACAATAAAGCTCTACATGTAATCGTGAAGTGTAAGGGTTGTATAGTGGCCAAGGTTCTCATCGATAACGGATCGGCCCTCAATGTCTTGCCTAAGCGCGACCTTAGCCAAAGCACGGTTGACCAATCGCATATACGTCGAGTGCAATGGTGGTAAGAGCCTTTGACGCACCAGGAGAGAGGTCTTGGGAGACATTGACTTGCCAATCCAAGTCGGGCATGTACTTTCAACGCCACGTTTCAAGTGATGAACATTGAGCCGCTTACACTATGTTATTAGGGAGGTCGTGGATCCACTCTGCGAACGCTGTTCCTTCAACCTTACACCAGAAGATCAAATACATTAAGGATGGCAAAATCATCACGGTAAGGGGCGAAGAGGCCATACTGGTCACCAAGCCGCAATCACTTCCTTATGTGGAAGCGCCGAGGAATCATTGGAGAGTTCTTTCCGTGCCCTTGAATTGCAAGATCTTGGGAAGGAAGGGGCTATGGCTATGGTGGCCAAAGTAATGTCAAGAAACGGTATCAAGAGGGGAAAGGCTTGGGCACCGCTTGCAAGGAATCGTCGAGCCTATACCGCTATTCGTAAGATAGGCCATTGTGGTTTGGGGTATGAGGAGGATGCCCTCGTGGATGGGCGATTCGATGAGGAGAATGCTTCGGATCGAGGTTCGACCAGAGACGGAAAATGAAAATAGTCCCGAGAATTACGAGATCTTCACCAAACCGGTCATCCAACATCCGCAAGTACGGAAGAATCACGGATGATCCATCCATAGATGTCATCCAACTGGATTCCTTGTATGAGGCCCTAGTTTCACCCATGACCGAGGAGCAGAGCTTGACAAGCTGGACAACGGAGGATATCCTGTACTCAATTTCGAGTAAAGTACCTCGGTTATCTACACTTGATCATTTTGTCCATGGTGACAAGTGTAATATCAGAATGGATCTTTTCTTATGGCATTAATATTAATGAATTGATAGCGCATTTTAAATCCAATACTCTCTTTCCTTTTAATTCCATCCTTATAACATGTTCTATTCTTTATTCATTCAGACCATTCATCAATTAACACCTAATAATCCAATAGACTCGTAAATTCCTGCAGTTAATTTTGAAATCCCCATAATCGCCATTACTTCAAGTAATGAGGAAGACCTTACGGAAGAAAGCAATGAAAAGATGAACCCTCCTCGTGCCTTGTGAAGATGAAACGCGCACAATAAACTTAGGCTCGGAAGAAGTAAAGGAACTTAAAGTAGTGGAGAGTGAGGAATTGGGAGATATGATCGGTGCGCAAGGAATTTCTCGACGTATTTTCATGGAGATAAAATGATATTGTACGTTTGAACCCCCAGATAGTGACGCACAAGATTCCTTAATTCCGTGAACGATCCGGTGAAGCGGCGAGGAGAATGAATCCGACACACCGCTCAAGGTTCGGATGAAGTCAAGAAACGATATGACGGGTTCTTGGAAGTAGTCAAATATCCCCAATGGGTGGCTAATGTCGTCCCGAATGAAGAAAGACGGAGAGTCGTGGTGTGTGTTGACTACAGGGACCTTAATAAAGCAAGTTTGAAAGATGATTTCCCTCTCCCTCACATTGATGTGTTAGTTGACAATGCTGCGGGATTGGGTAGGTGTTCGTGTATTGATGGGGCATCAGGGTACAATCAGATTCCGATGGACAAGGAAGATAAGGATAAGCGCTTTCATCACCCAATGGGGGTATTTTGCTATCGGGTCATGCCCTTCGGTTGAAGAATCCGGGCTACTTACCCGGTAGCGCAATGGTCACATTATTCCACGATATGATGCATAAAGAAGTGGAGGTATATGTGGATGATATGATCATTAAATCCAGGAGAAGAGAGCCACGTTCGGTGATGAGGAGGGTGCTCGAAAGGCTCAGAAATACAAGTTGAAGTGAACCTGCTAAATGCATCTTGAGCTAGATCGGAAAAGCGTTGGGATTCATAGTAAGCGAGAAAGTGATAGAAGTGGATAAAGACAAAGTTCTAGATATTCAAGAAATGACGTACCCAAAAACAGAAAGCGAGGTGCGCAGTTTTCTAGGACAGTTGAACTACATTTCAAGATTTATTTCTAATCTCAATGACAAATCTGAGCCTATTTTGAGACTACTCGGAAGAACAATCCTACCCAATGGGATTCGGATTGTCAAAAGGCTTCGAGACAATCAAACAGATTTGTCAAACCCACGATTGGTCCCTTTGTGGCGAGCAGGCCTCGATCTGTACATGGCACCAACGAGCTATATGTGATGTGTTTTAGGACAGCTTGATGATACCGGAATAAAAGAGAGGGCCATTTACTACCGGAGCAAGAAGTTGAATGATTATTAGTAATGGTACTATTTCTTAGAAAAGACTTGCTGCGTTAGCACAGACAAACAAATCGCCTCAAGCACTACATGTTGAATCACAAGACATGGCTTATCTCCGGATGGATCCTATCGACACGTATTCGAAAGCCCATTCGTGCGGGAAGGATAGCCAAGTGGCAGGTTATACTCTCCAAAGTATGATATAGTCTACATGACCGAAAGCGGTGAAAGGTAGCGTAATTGCGACCTCTCCTAGCGGAAAACCCTATCCCGGATTTTGAAGCTCTGGATTTTGAGTTCCCGACGAACATATTAATGAAGTAGATGCGAAGAAGAGGGTCGATCGATGTGTGGGAAATGTATTTTGACGAGCGATCAATTTATCAGAATGGAATTGGCTGTACTAGTATCCCGGAAGAAAGCACTTCCCAATAGGCGCTAAGTTGGGATTTGATCACCAACAATGTCGAGAATATGAAGCTTGTGTAATGGGTCTACATCTTGCTATAGAGATGAAAATCGTAAAGTTGGAGGTGTATGGAGACTCGCTCGATAATTTATCAGTCAAGGGAGAATGGCAAACCAAGGATCCCAAGCTAATCCCCTACCGTAAATACTTCTTGGAGATGATCGGGAATTTGAAGAAATCTCTTTCACTCATCCGAGTAGAGACAAGAATCAATTTCTCGACGCCTTAGCTACTCTAGTCATATGGCTCAAATCGAAGAAGAGCGACGTTTGACGTTAAAGATTAAAGTAAGGGATGAGCCACCTATTGCTTCATGATTGAAGAAGAGCTCGATGGAAAGCCTTGGTATCACGACATCTGGTCTCTTCAGAGAACCAGAGAATTCCCTTGAGGGCAAACAAAATGAAAAGAAGATGATTCGGAGGTTAGCATTGGGGTACTTTCCTGGGGAAACCCTATACAAAAGAAGCTCCAACGGTGAATTATTGAGATGTGTGAATGCAAAGGAGGCAAAGAGAATCCTTTTTGAAACTCATGAGGGAAATTGTGCAACTCACGCCAATGGACACATGATGGCCAAGCAAATCATGCGACGTGGGTACTTTTGGACCACAATGGAAAAGGATTGCATCGAGTATTTCGGAAGTGCCACAAGTGTCGATTTATGCAGATCCGATAAATGTGCCACCACAAGTCGTTCAATCTCGTCTCACCAAGGCCTTTTGCAATGTGGGGCATGGATGTGATTGGTCCCATCAATCCCAAAGCATCCACTGGGCACAGATTCATCCTTATAGCCATCGACTATTTCTCCAAGTGGGTCGAGGCGACATCATATGCTCACATCACGCAGAACACGTTTCTCAAATTCTTCAGAAACAATATCATATGCCGCATGGTCTCGAATGAAATTGTCACGATAACGCTAAGAACACGAACGGTCAGAAGATTGAAGTTGTGTGATCAATACGAATCCGACATCTCAATTCCTCCCCATACCGTCCCGGATGAATGGAGCGGTGGAAGCCGCGAACAAAAATCTAAAGAGGATAATCCGAAAATGACGGTCACATATAGGGATTGGCATGACATGCTACCCTACGCTCTTCATGCATACCGACTTCCATAAGAACCTCAATCGGGCAACTCCATACTCACTAGTCTACGGGATGGAAGCGGTATTACTTGTTGAGGTTGAAATTCCTTCCTAAGGATTACGAAGGAATCGAGGATTGGTGAGTCGAGAATGGATCGATCAAGGTTGGATCGATTAAACTTCTTTGGATGAGAAAAGGTTAACGGCAGCATGTCACGGGCAATTATACGAGGAGAATGGCGAGCATTTGATAAAACGCACGCCCACGGAATTCCTACCCGGGACTTAGTTCTAAAGAAAGTACTATCAAACCAAAAGCGATCCCCGGGCAAATGGTCACCAACCTACGAGGGACCCTATGTGGTTAAAAAGGCGTTCTTGGAAGAGCCTTAATTTTGACCCACATGGACGGTGAAGAATTCCGAGACACGTGGAATGCCGACATCACAAGAAATACTATGCATAAAAAGCTCCCGGTATCAAAACCCCAAAGGGCGTCAAAAAAAAAAAAAAAAAAAAAAAAAAAAAAAAAAAAACCTTCTTGGGGTGAAAACCAAAAAGGGCGTCCCAAGAACCAAACTGGAGGAATAAGGAAGGGGGCATGAAACCGCGGATAGAGAGGCAACCGTCACGGCATGGGACTTCAGAGAACTTGGAATATGGCAGTTAAAAGACTTCAAAACCAACTAAAAGGAATATATGAGATCTATCCTTGTACCTTTCCTTTTCCTTTGAAAGTCTATTTTTCCTAAAGCCATGATAAAGTTATACTCCACTCCTGCTGTTGTTTTCCTGCTTACTCACTTTTTTAATACTATCCTTTCTCTTTGACTAATGCGCTATTGATTAGTTAAATTTCTGCCATAAGATTTGAATTTAAAAATTGATAACCTCACGTACTTTACTATGAGATTTGCAGGGAATAGCCCCAAAAAAAAAAAAAAAAAAAAAAAAAAAAAAAAAGAACTAGAGGTAAAAACCCGAAAGGGCGCTTCTGGTCGAATGGACGAAAAGAAAGTGAAAACCCACAAGGGCGCCTTCCGAAGAATAAGGAGAAAATCGGGAACGGAAAAGGGACATCCGAAAGAACGGAGTCATAGGTCAGGCCTTACAACTCCTCCTCCATTAATCGTCCGCCTTCATTATCTTGTTAAGTACACTTTGTCAGGGAATAACTTCATGTGCCAAAGTCAGACTTGTTTTGTGAGTTGATTTTAATTTCCTGCAATTCCACCATCAACCTCTGGTTCCTTGATCTAAGTTGATTTTAATTTCATGCAATTTACATTTCTGTTATCAACCTCTGGTTCCTTGATCTAAGTTGATTTTAATTTCATGCAATTTACATTTCTGTTATCAACCTCTGGTTCTTTGATCTAAGTTGATTTTAATTTCATGCAATTTACATTTCTATTATCAACCTCTGGTTCTTTGATCTAAGTTGATTTTAATTTTATGCAATTTACATTTCTGTTATCAACCTCTGGTTCTTTGATCTAAGTTGATTTTAATTTCATGCAATCTACATTTCCTGCATTCAACCTCTGGTTCCTTGATCTAAGTTGATTTTAATTTTCTGCAATTTACATTTCTGTTATCAACCTCTGGTTCCTTGATCTAAGTTGATTTTAATTTCATGCAATTTACATTTCCTGCTATCAACCTCTGGTTCCTTGATCTAAGTTGATTTTAATTTCATGCAATTTACATTTCCTGCTATCAACCTCTGGTTCCTTGATCTAAGTTGATTTTAATTTTCTGCAATTTACATTTCCTGCTATCAACCTCTGGTTCCTTGATCTAAGTTGATTTTAATTTTCTGCAATTTACATTTCCTGCTATCAACCTCTGGTTCCTTGATCTAAGTTGATTTTAATTTCATGCAATTTACATTTCCTGCTATCAACCTCTGGTTCCTTGATCTAAGTTGATTTTAATTTTCTGCAATTTACATTTCCTGCTATCAACCTCTGGTTCCTTGATCTAAGTTGATTTTAATTTTCATGCAATTTACATTCCTGTTATCAACCTTTGGTTTCTAGATCCAAGTTGATTTTAATTTTCTAGGTCATTAACTTAGGTGTACTTTAGTTCCCTAATTTCGAACACCTAATCGTCCAAAATATGAGTCTGAATCTTTACATAATTCCTATACGGAAATTTTTCCTTTAATAGAAATTATGTAAAGAGGGGCAGCTGTCGACACCATATTTTGGCCGACCCCTAGGATCAATAAAAATTCTTCTTTGAACAGCTAATCACGTTTCCGATCCCTCTTTGTTAGGCGGTCACATTTAGATCTCTCCTCACAAAGAATTGAATTAATCCGAGCCCTCATATTCATTAAGGCCTCGCAGATGTCTCAAATCATTTATATTCCTCTCAAACCCGTTGTCGATTTTCCGGACTGTCAAGTATATTCACGATCTCTGTTGATAAATAAAATGAAGCGCACTAGATCTTTTCCTACCGCTTTATTGCCGACCTCCTTTTCGGAAGATTAAGAGCTAAAGTTTGGGTTCGGTTTAACGAGGGTTCCGATCTTAAGTGTTCAAGTTAAATTTTCAATTTTAATCAAGTCCCGTTCAGCATTTCTCCCCCACCGATCTCATGCTTATTGTGCTTTCCGATCTTTTATACTTAGATCAATAATGGCATTTAGTTCATGTTTCGCTATGCTCATACAATCAAATACTTAGGCAATTCAAAGATTTTCCAATCACATCCATTCATTAAACAAAGAGATATTCCATTTCATTTCATAATTTGTACAAGTTATTGGTGGGGATCACCCCACTGATTGTCTGCTCACTCTCTCTCTCTTCCTCGCCCTCCTCCTCACTATCTTCACCATTGCCCGGAGCAGTCGTCCATCCAAGAGAAGTCCTCTTGAGATAGCGCTTTGGAGTTCGGCCAAGAGATCTTTATGAGCATTCACATAGGCTCGGCTATTCGACACACCATCTCTTCATCCTTTTCCTTAAGCTCTTTGTCTTTCTCAAAGCTCCTTATCCTTCGCGTTAAGCTCCTCTACAAGTTGAGCGACTGAGCGACCGTTGGCTGAAGTGCCCGGACTTCTCCGAGAGCCCGTTCACTTTCGCCAAGTCACGAGACCTTTCGGCCACCGGTCTTCATGGTACTTCGCCCGTCCCTCAACTTGAGATATATAATCTTGAGCGGATGAGAGTTGAGATCGAGGGAAGCCACTTCACGATTTTTCTTCCCGACCTCCTTACCTGCGCTGAATCTTTTCGAATCATGGTGCAGTTCACGGACACTCCACGTTTAGGCTCATGGTTCGAGTCAAGATATCATCGAGACCACTCCGGATAGCTGTCCCGATCCTCTGAAAGAAGATGGTAGATCCCGGACTTTGGCAAAATCGGAGTTCTCCCTAACGATCGGTTATTCTTCAAGCGATCGATCGATGTCGAGCGCCACGAGAAGAGGTCCTCCCGGAAGATTGAGAAGGCTCCTTCCGTGCTTGGAATAATCGAGATAGGTGGGGTTGCTCTTCCGATCTAGGAGGAGATCTCGACAGCCTCAATGGTCGGGCGACCAAGGTTGAGGCGGGTCTCTTTGCATCTCCCGTGTTCGTGGCCGGGTGTTTGAAGACGTTCAACGCTTCATCTCCTTTACTTTCGGAAGATCTCTTTGTCCTTCTTCCGCTTCCTAGAACCCTCACCACCCGCCATACCGCACAAAGAAAAGGTTAGTGAGATCTCTAAGGTCACGAAGCGAGATATAGAAAATACCAATGCCGAGGTCGAGAGCGGAAGTTCGCGAGCTTGGCCGGTGATCGATTGCATGGTCCAATGGTGCGATTCGCGCCACCGCATTTGGACAGAATATTTTAGAGTGGTGGCACGACTTTTCACTCCATCACTATCAAGCTTTCCTCTTGACTCGGGGTAATGTGTTTGAGGCGGGCCCTGGTACCACCAGCTCACGAGGAAAGTCCTCAAAGGCTCGGATCTTTACTCCTCGGAATGAAGAACCGGTTCTTCCAATTCTTAAGGGATGAGGGCAGATCGGAAAAGAGTCCGCAACGAGGCTTCGCTGAAAGAACCGGTGTTCGTCATCCTTTCGTGAGTTAGTGCAGGCCTCGGCGAACACCTTAGCCGTAGGTCTGATTCCCTTAGCTCGGCATAGACCTCGGAAAGCTACCAAGATCCGCCACGAGTTAGGGTGGATTTGAACAATGGATGCTCGGTGAAGTTTTAGGACCTCCTTATAGAAATCGGCTAGAGGGAACCTCGATCGCCTTTAACTGTTCCTCGTACACCATGACCATGTCATTCTCTTCAAAAGAGTGATCGACACGAAGATCGCCATGGCACTTGATCAGCTCATATGAATCAGGACAAATGTTGTATTCTTGAACAAAGGATTGCAGATCGGATTCTCGAAGAACCGACGGAAGCTCGTCTATAGGAAGGGTCTCTCTCCTTGAAGGTGGTGCAAGCCTTGATGGTATGACCCGACCCCGACCTGGAGCAGAGACCCTAGGGGGTTTAGGTTGCACGCTGGGCCCGACTGCCTCTTCTTCGTCAGACGATGACCATGAGAACTGAATGGAAGGAGGGCTCGCCGCTCTCTGACCTTCGGCACCGCTCATTTTTAAAAGAAACAAAGAACTTAAAAAAGAAAGAAGATCAAAGTCCTTACCGGAGTCTGATCGGCGTCAGAAGAACTGGGGAAAATGAGAGAACTTCGAAGTTGAAAGCAAAGAAGCTGAAAACGGAATGAGAGAACTGGCTAGCCCCTTACCCCTATTTATACTAGTCCGAGCATTAAATGCTCACGAAGTTCCATGCAGTCCATCGGTTAACGTGAGCCGCCTCTCGAACATCCCAAGGAGATCGGTTAAGTAGAGGTCGGCATAATAAGTTGAATATTTTGAATAAAAGATCAGTTAAGAGTCGTTTTGTTAGAATCCAAATCGGACAAATATATCAGAGATCAGCAAATAATCAAATAAGGCGATAATTGGAGGAACAAGATTTTTTATTTCCAAAAGTTCGGATTACATCATTTGGGCGACCTCTAGGGATCGGATTACACTAACATTGGATCACATCATTTCTGTGATCTCTAGAGATCGGATTGCATTAAAAATAAAATACATCATTTGGGCGATCTCTAGCGATCGGACTACAATAAAGGTCTAACTACAACATTTGGGCAATCTCTAGAGATCTGATTACATTTCAGGATTACATCATTTGGGCGATCTCTAGAGACCGGTGGAACATCCTATCTAAAAGGCCTATGTCAAAGCCTAGTCTTGTGGCTGAATCAAAAGATGTGTTTGACCAGGAGACCGGCTGTTGGCATCGGATAGATGTGCAGCTCAGATGGGGTGATTATGACTCCCATGAAGATGAGAGACATCGTCACCGATGTTACCACTCGAAACCGACTTGCCGGAACACCCAATGTGGAGGAAAGACGCCGGAACACCCAATGCGATGAGAAGCCGAATGAACTCAATAGAGCGACTCGAGATCGGTACAACCAAAGTCCGCAATACAGATCGATCAAATCCAGTCCTCTCACCATCATCAGTAAAGGTCATTCGATCACCGGGATCGTGAATTTTCAGTCGGTAAGTAAAGAAGTTCATCGGAAAAAGATCAAGGCCACAGTTATAGCCAGAACTTCCACCGGAGCAGCTAGAACAGGGAAAGTAAGAAAAGAAGAGAGGAAAGTCAGATGAAGAAAATGTCTCCGCGATGTGGGTATATATAGGGGAAATGAGCATTTAATGTCGAAGGAAGCGGGACGCCGAGAATCGAGATGTAATTAATGCTTGGACCGAATCGGCATCGATTAAGGGACAATAGAGCTCAGGAGATAGGAGATCGGCATGAGAGATCGGAATAGGAGCTAGGGGAGGGATCGGAAGACAAAAAGAATAAGACAAATAACCGTCGTCAGAATCAGAGCCGAGGTAGTTAAAGCGTGGCAGACGAGATCTCCACCGCACGCCTAAGAATCGCCCGCAATCTTTGACAGTGCCGTGGTATGTCATGTGATCCTGTACATCCCAATCTCCACCGTTGATCTCACTTGTAAGGATGAATCCGAACCCTTGGATCAAAAGAGAAGACGACAATACCAGCGTTTTCACTCTTAGCCCTCGGATCGTTCGGACAAGAGGATTCAAGACCGTCGATTAAAAGAGGAAAAGGACAAATATTACGAGAAGCGATCTCACCATTTGTTTTGATACTCTTTAATTCTGAACATCCGATCATGTACTTCAAAATCTTGACCCTCCATCTCCCTCAAAATAAATCGACCCTTCATGGGGGCACGATTCCTATAAATACTGCATGAAAAAGCTGTTCAAGGACGGAAAAAAATATAGACAAGAGGTCGCTATTATCGTGGAGGAACTCGAAACTTCATTCAGTTTGTTACTCTGCTTTGTAGTGATTAAAAGACTTTTGAAACTAGTTTTGAGTGTTTTCTTGGAAAAGATTTTGAATCTGGAACTCTACATTTCCAGTTTGTTCATTATCTGTCATACTCGTCATCTCTCGCTTTCTTTCCTCTGTTCAAGCTCAACTTCCTTCCACTGGTTCTTACCGGTTACCTTTTAGCTAAAGCATCTCTCGGTTTCACGCAGACCTCAACTCTCGGTGATCAAACCGCCATCTTCATCACTATTTACCACCTCATAGTTATTTCAATACATTTGGCTCCTCACGACATCAACTCTCGGTGATCAATCCGCCATCTTCATCACTATTTACCACTTCACGATTATTTCAATATATTTGGCTCCTCACGTAAGAGTTCATATTCTTGTTTTATTAAGTATTTGCGTTTACTTTTCGCACTTTCTTTGTTCTCTTTACGCACGCGTTTTCTCTAAGTTTATTCTAAGCAAAAATCTCAAAGAACGTTACTCGAATTATCTCTTTAGTGATCGGTCCATCATTTCGTCAATTTTCGTCATTTACGAATACGAGCTTTTAGCTCCTAGTAGCGTGTAAGTGGTCAGCAAAATATAGGTATCTGCAACTTAAGGGCCTCTTTTAAAAGAGAAAGCTTGAATAACACGTCGGAAAATAGCCAAACTATTAGGGTGATGTGAGCGGAATTCGCAAGATTCCATGAAGAGGAATAAAACCAAAATAAACTAGACAAAACAGATCGGACATTAATAGGTATGCGTGAAATGACTACATGGAAGGTCGGTAAATCAAGTGTAGTATTACCCATTTAGTCATAGGGTATCAAGAAACCTTATCTCCAGCATTTTTGAATGCGAAACCTTAGTTTTAGGTTCTTGTGACATGTAGTGAAATTGAAATTGGAGATCGGCAAAGCCCCTTCAGGCTCCTGCTAATCCGAAAGAGATCGGAGGAGAGTTCTTATCCGGTCTCGACTTAAAATTTTAATAAATACTTAATAGAGATTGGAGGAGAGTTCTTATCAGGCCTCAATTTAAAATTTTTAATAAATATTTAAAAGAGATCGGAGGAGAGTTCTTATCAGGTCTCGCTAAAATTTTAATAAATGCTTAATAGAGATTGGAGGAGAGTTCTTATCCGGTCTCAGCTTAAAATTTTAATAAATACTTAAAAGAGGTCGGAGGAGAGTTCTTATCCGATCTCAAATTAAAATCTCTAATAAATATTTAATAGGGATCGGAAGAGAGTCCTTATCCGATCCCCAACCAAAATTTTAATGAATATCTAAAAGAGGTTCGAAAGAGAGTTCTTATCCGATCTTCTAAATTAAATTTTAAATAAAACATTCCTTTTCAAGTAAAATTAACATGCAAAAGTAATTCACTAAGGTTGTCTCATTTACTCATGTATCTGGGTGATCCTAATCAGTGAAAAATCAAACATTCCTTTTACCAAAAGGACTAACATTCCCATCCGAGCCCTTCTAACTAATTTATAAAGGACGCAAAATTAAATCTACTTACCCTTATTAAGGGACGAGGTGGGGTGCCTAACACCTTCCCCACCCGTTTACGGACCCCGAACCTAGAATCTCTGTCTTGAAGTGGTTTCATTCTTTATTTATCTTCTCGAATGGTTTTCTTTAGTTCCCCTCAAAACTAAGGTGGCGACTCCTCACTTTTTCCCACTTCGGTGAGTGATCGTCCAGGCGACCGCAAAATCCATTGCGACACCGTAAATGATTTCTCTAAATTATTTTAGGTATCTCATAGATCATGGTTGACACCTAGTATTGCATGCCATGTCCACTCAATCAATAATAAGGAATACTTTAAATGAACCTTTTAATCATATGTTACCATGCACTAAAATCTCTATGTTACAAAATCCCAATTCTAAGGAGGAGTCATGGTTAATGTCAAACTCCATATGCTATGAATATTATGTTCTCTTTTAATTCTAATTCTTGATTAATCAGACTTTCTTGTTAGAAACTCTTTTCCGAATAAGTCTATCTATCTTGGCCAGGAACTTGAATCATCAAGAACAATTAAATGAACATAGGATTTTATTCCCATTTACTTAGGGTAACAGATCCCATCTTGTTCAACACTTATCTCCATATATAACTAGTGGGAGCCAACACATGCCTATATACCCATATATAGTACAAGTATGAAATCAGTATCAAACTCAAACCACCTATAGACAAGATAACTATGTTATCTCAGGTCTAAAGATTATATGCACTGATATGATATATGACAATGCATTGACAAGAGTAAACTCTATGTGCTTATCATAAGCGTCATTGGTTCTGCCTACTTATCATATATAAGTGCCTATCATGTTTGTTATGTGGCATGAAACTGACCACTCCAACTTATTTATATCTCATGTTAATGTTTTGGGAACAAACATGATCACAATCTTTCTGGATAAGTCATGTCCTTTTGTAAACTATCCTCGATTGTGAACCAATTTATAATACTTTGTGCTAGAAATACTGTCACTCATATTCTTTACAACTTAAGAATAGAATTTTTAACAAAATATTAATGGACCTTTTCAATTATACATAAACAGATTATGTAAACCAAAAAGTGTAATTGCCTTTTATTAATTAAATATATACAAGATACATACAAAATAATATGTTTTAGGGCATACTACTCACATCATTATCTTCATCATAGTTTCTATAGAGCAAATTCTTAAATCATTCGGTAAAGAAAAACTTATCAATCTGAATCAGTATGCAGCAGATATCTACTAGGATGTTGTAAATTAGTTATGCAAGATTGTTAATGAGGACCCTTTGCACTTTAAGATCTTCATGCACTGTCTTGACTGGATTTATATTAGAGGTAAATTATAGTTTAATCTTTTTTTTATCTATTTTTAAAGGGCTTATTTGTCCCCAAAGACTTATTTGAACTATTTTTTCCAAAAAAGAGAAAGATTTATTTGATCTCTTTTTAAGGGCTTAATTGGACTATGAAATATTTTAAGGAATTATATGACTATTTGGCATAACTATTTTACGAGAATTATTTATTGATTTCTTCCACGTTATACTCCTTCAAATGGGTGATCACTTATTATAATATTAAGGCATTACATGAATTATTTTTTATGGTGATAGAAAACTCAAAATCCACACCTCAAGTTGGCTGGACGATTGCTTTGGAATGCCATGGCTTTTATATTCTAATTTGAAATATTTTAACAATTGTATTATATTTTACATTTAAATAATTTGAGGTTGTGTCAGCCTATATTTAATAATTATATTTTGTTTTTGGGTATATAAGCCAAACCCAAAAAAGGGAAGTGTTGAGGAATGTGATTTCAAATCAGGGGCTAGGTGTACATGAAAATAAATAATGTACTAAGTGCATTAAGCAAAATGACATATACTACACATGGGAAAAAAATTATCATATACTAACTACTGTGTACATCTCTGATTGAATCAAACCTGCCTTTTTCTAATTTCAATTTATCATATACTGTACATGAGAAAAATTTGTTCCTCACCGCAGATGAGTGACACAAATCTTGGCCATTAATACAACTTAATGACCCATTAACAATGAAAAAAGTCAACAATGAAATTGTCTCCTTGAATATAATATAAAATGATTATGTGATTTTCTTAAAAGAAAAATAATTTTCATTTTAAAAAAGAATAATTATAAGACATTTTAATAATATATGATACATATCCATCATCATTATGTAGAGTAATAAAGAAATGTTATTATTATTATTATCATATTAAAGTTATTTTTAAGTTTTAATTTGAGATATCAATTTTAAATTTCAATCAAGGTTAAATAAAAGAAAAGATTAAATTTTTTTTATTATAGTATAATGGATTAAGTTGTTTTAAAAAAATTTAAAAAAAATTATTTATCTATACTCAAAAAAATATATGCATGTGAATGAGAGTCATTCTTCAAACACTAGGAAAGCTATTCGTATACATGAACTTTGTGTGGCAAAATATTATTCATAAAATTAAAGAAATTTGCTATTTCTTTCAATTTTAACTTATTACACACAAACATATGGCTATTAACACCAACTCCTATAACCTAATCTTATTGGATTCTCATTGTTTGGTCATATTTTAGTCACCAGCAACAATGAAGCACCTATCAACCCCATCCCCAACTAATACTAGTATTTTTATGTGGTTTGAATTTTGAATATGTCTTCATAAACTCAAATTGAGACCCAACCTAAAACCTTTACGTTGCGACCCGGTTGGGATAAAGAATTGTGAGATATTCAAGAAACACATTGAGATTAGGATTTAAGAGTTTTGAGTAATTGTATCTTGCTCTTTTCATCATAATGGAACTTTTTCTCTTGTCTTGCCAAGGACGTAGACCTTACGGTTGAACTACGTAAATTCTATGTTATTCTTCTTCTCTTTTCTTATACTGTGTAATTATGAGATTGTGTGTGTGCCTTTGATTTGCGTGCCTACTATAACAAACTAGTATCAGAGCTTTATACATGCAATTTAGGGTTTATAGATAGTATCGTCTTTAACAAAGTATGAGGTGGAAATGTTTGATAGTGGATCAAGTTTCAGTCTGTTAAAGATTACAATCAAATTTTCCTTAATCCTTAAAGGTCTATGGAAGGCAATCGAAGATAACTTTCCAATGGGTATGAAGGAGGTAGATAAAGCTGAGCTGAAGGAGAGAACCTTGAGTTTGATTTTCATACTAATAATGTCTTACACGAGATTACTAGTGAAAACTCAGCGTCTGTGGCATAAAAGAAATCATAAGAGTTGTATTTTACAAAATTGCTGACCAACTGTCTTTATCTGAAGAAAAAGCTATATAATATAAGAATGAACAAAGACACACCCATTAAAGAACATCTGGATGAATCTAATTCAATCATTATTGGCCTAAAGAATATTGATATTGATATTAATAGAGAGGATTAGGCCTTTATTGTGTTATGTTCTTTGCCACTCTCCTACGAGACTTTTATTAATACTCTGTTGTATGGGAAAGACAGTATTTCACTAGATGATGTTAGTAATTCTCTAAAATCAAAGGAGTTGAAAAGAATTTTCTAAATAATAGAGAAATGACTGAGGAGGAAGGTTTGGTAAGCTAAGGAAGAACACAGTTAAGGGAGGGTTCTTCCAGCAGGAAGAAATCTAAGATCAAATCTAAGTCAAGAATAAAAAAAGCTAACTGTTTTGAGTGCGGGGAGCAAGGCCACTACAAGAGAGACTATCCCAAGTTGAAAAATAAAAAGAGAAAGTAACTAGAAAGTTCTGTAAATGTGGTTGACAGGTTTAGCAATTTTGATGGTGATGACAGTGTTGGGGAAATTTTATCTATGAGTTCAAATCATGGACAGAAATCCTAGATTCTTGATATTGGTGTTACTTATAAAATGTGCCCATACAGAAATTGGTTTGTCACTTACAAACAAATGAGTGGTAAGGTCTTTCTGAGCAATGATCATGCATTACCTATGGAAGGAATTGGTAACATCAGATTAAAGATGTTTGATGGCGTTATAAGAACTATGGAGTGTTGGCTTGTTCCAGGACTGAAGAGGAATGTGACTTCTCTTAGGACACTTGACTCTCATGGATTTAGATACCATGTAGAGAATGTTCTCAAAATGTGCAAGGGCTCAATGCTACTCATGAAAGGAATTTTGGTTTCAAGATTGCATTTTCATTAGGGAAGTATAGTTTTAAGGGAAGCTGCAGTAGCATTCGAAAGCAATAACCAAAATAAAACTTAATTGTGGCATTTACATCTTGGTCATATGAGTGAAATAGGGTTATCTATGTTGAGTAAGTAGGATTTTTTAGATAGGCAAAAAATAAAATTTGTTGAATTTTGTGAACTACCTAGGTGAGTTCAACAAAAAGATAGTGCAAAAGACTAGAGGTGCGGTGGATTATATCCATTCAGATCTATGGGGTCCTAATAGAATCCCTTCCATGAGCAATGCTAGGTACTTCATAACTTTGATTGATGATTACTCTCGAATGGTTTAGGTGTATTTCTTGAAAATAAAAGATGAGGCATTTTCAACCTTTATAAAGTGGAAGATGATGATTAAGAAGTAGATAAAAAAGAAGGTCAAGCATCTTAGGACTAATAATGGGTAAGAATTTTGTAATCAAGAGTTTGATGCATTTTACTTCAATGAAGGCATAGTGAGACATCGTACTTCTACGAGGACACCATAATAGAATGGTATTGCAGAATGTATGACCAGAATGCTTTATGACAAAGCATGAAGTAAGCTCTCACATTTAGGTTTGGGAAAAGATTTCTAGGCTGAAGCAATTAGTATAGCCTATTTCTTGATTAATAGATCTCTATTTATAGCTATTGAGTGCCAAACTCCTTTTGAGATATGGTCTAGTTCACTTGCTGATTACTCTCAACTGAGAGTGTTTGGTTGCCCTGCTTATGCTCATGTAAGGGATGGCAAACTTGAGTCGAGGGCAAGAAAGTGCATATTTCTAGGGTATGCATCTAGAGTGGAAAGTTATAGGTTGTGGCGCATTGATCCAAAGTCTCCGAGATTAATTATCAACAGAGATGTGACATTTAATAAGTTTGCTTCATTGGATAGTTAAAAGGAGAAGTAAATAGTAGAATCAAATCATGCTGTCAGAGAATAGATAGAGGTTAAGATTGATACTTCAACAGTTCAGTCCAGTGACTAAGAGGATGAGGTAAAAGATCCTAATCAATAAGAGGATGCACCTAAGCAACAGCAACAAGAACCATATAGCATTGCAACTAGTAAGGAGAGAAGATAGATCAAACCCCTGTAGAGATATGCATATGCAAATGTAGTTGCATTTGCCATGTCAGTTGCTGAGATGGTTGATCTGCATGAACCCAGCAATTATAGAGAAGCTATTTGTTGTTTAGATGAAAATCAATGGGTCAGTGCTATGAGTGAAGAAATTGAATCTCTTCACATGAATCAGATTTTGGAGCTTGTAACATTGCTAAAGGAACAGAAAGTGGTAGGTTACAAATGGTTGTTGAAGAAAAAGGAAAGCACTCTAGGGATTAAAGCACCTTGATATAAAGCATGATTGGCAGCTAAAGGCTTTACTTAGAGGGAGAGATTGACCTTAATAAAGTATTTTTGCCAGTTGTGAAGCATAATTCTACAAGGGTCTTACTTGTTATGGTTGCTTTACTTGATCTAATGCTTGAGCAACTAGATGTGAAGATAGCATTTTTGCATAGTGAGCTAGAGGAGCAACTTTATATGAGTCAGTCTAATGGATTTGTCATTCTAGATATGGAAAACCATATTTGTTTGCTTAAGAAATCTTTATATGGTCTGAAACAATTGCTTAGGCAGTGGTACAAAAGATTTGATACATTCATGGTTTGTAATGGCTTTATTCATAGTTCATATGATTGTTGTTTATATCATGGAAAGTTTTCAGATGATTCTTTTGCCTATTTGCTATTATATGTAGATGACATGCTTATTGCTGCTAAAAGCATAATACAGATTAACATTCTAAAAAAGCAGTTGAGTAATGAGTTTGAGATGAAGGATTTGGGTGTTGTAAAGAAGATATTGGGAATGGAAATTACTAGGGATAGAAGTGTTGGAAAGTTTTTCTTGTCTCAATAGGCTTATGTCGAGAAAGTGTTTAACTATTTCAACGTGAATAATGATAAGCCTGTGACTATTTCATTTGCTGCCTATTTCAAGTTATCTATAAATATGTCACTAAAAACAGATAAAGAGATGGAGCACATGTTTAGTGTTCCTTATTCAAGTGTTGTTGGTAGCATCATGTATGATATGGTTTACACCGACCTAACATTTAACATGCAGTTAGTGTTGTAAGTATATAGATGTTGTGTCATGGGAAAAAGTATTGGCAAACAGTGAAATGGATTCTAAGGTATCTGAAGGGTACTACAAATGGGGGTCTAACATTTGACAGGGCTAAGATGAGTGATTTAGTTATTGGCTATGTGGATTCAAATTTTACAAGGGACTTAGATAAAAGGAGATCTCTGACAAGTTATTTGTTTCCTCTCTATGAAATGATATCAGTTGGAAGGCAAGATTGCAAGCTGTAGTTGCTTTGTCCATTACAAAAGCTAAATATATGGCTTTAACAAAGATAGTAAAGGAAGTTTTATGATTATAGAGTTTGGTGAGTGATCTTAGGTTGATACAGAATAAGCCAATAGTGTTTTGTGACTGCAGGAGCACAATATATCTCACAAAGAATCAGATGTACCATGACCGAACTAAACACATTAATGCCAGATATCACTTCATTCAGGACATTATATCTCAAGGGATTGTAGTTGTGCAGAAAGTCTCTACACATGATAATCTAGCATATTCAAGACCAAAGGAGCCCCAGTTAGCAATTTTAGGCATTGCCTAAACTTAGTTGGTGTTTGTTATGCTCAGTAGTGCCCTTGCGAGGGCATACAACAAAACATATTGTTAAGGTGATTTTGTTGATGATGAAGGAAATTGAAACTAAGGGAAAAAATTGTTATTTTTATATGGTTTGAATTTTGGATATGCCTTCATGGACCCAAATTATGATCAGACCTGAAAGCTTGGCGTTATGACCTGATTGAGATAAAAAGTTATGAGATATTCGATAAACACACTGGGGTTAGAGTTTGACAGTTCTGAGTGATTATATCTTGCTCTTTTCAATATAGTGAAACTTTTTCTTTTGTCTTGCCCGTGGATATAGACCTTATAGTTGAACCACATAAATTCTGTGTTATTCTTCTTCTCTTTTCTTATACTATGTGATTATGCAATTCTGTGCATGTCTTAAATTTGCATGCCTGCTGTAACAGATATACTACAGGAATATACCAACTAAGTTGAGCTCCCAGCTTCTTCCAATTAAAAAAGTATATGATTTCGTGAATATCACCCAAGTGGATAAAATTCTTAACCTACAACAACTTGAAGGGCACTACTATGGAACATTATTAAGCAGGAACAAAAAAATACAATAAAGAATATTTAGATGATTGTATTCACTAAAAAAGTATATGTCACCCAATAAGATAAAATTCTTGACCTATAATAACTTGAAGGGCATTAATATGGTACCTAATTAAGGAGGAACAGATAAATGCAGTAAAGAATGTTTAGATGATTGCATTAAACAAAAAGGATACCATAAATATATTGTACGATTTGCAACCTAATCATAAGCATGCTGCTCAAACCATAGTTATAGAAATTACTTAATAAAAAGTAAACACTAATGTTAAAATTTTACAATCAAACTAAGCATTTATTGTTAACAAAAACTATTGAACAACATGCAAGAAAATTTAAGATATTGCTTGGCAAATTATGTTACATGAATCCAGTAACTTTGGTTGAAATAATTTAACATAATTTAATCATTATTTTATTCTAAATAATTTTTTTTTGACAAGCCATGTTGATAAAAATGAAGCCAAACAAACTTTTGATCATATTACCTCACACCAATAACATCTATCTTATGTGATATAGCATACCCTAAAATCCAAACGATCTTTATTGGGTTGAATCCCTATGATCTGTTCCGATCTAATAAAGACGAATCCAACAGAGAAGTAGTTTGAAGAGGATAATCGATGCCAATTAAAATGTGTTCGAAAGGAGCGATTTGATGAACTAGTTCAAGTAAGAGCTTGTATAAAGCTTGGATAGGCAAAGAACAAGTTCAATAAAATGTGGACAAGACAAAAGTCATTAAAGAACAGTAGGCAGGATTATCACCGGGAATCACACTGATAAGGCACATTTCCATAGCATACGGAAGTATATAAGTCATCATTGATTAGCAGATCCCAAGAATCATGCTAATATGTACGTTATCATCAAATAAATTGATTCAAAATGCTTACTGATTTGAGTTACTCATTCTCTAGCCATTACTCTAATTCATTATTATTAGAATACACCATGTGAATCACGCTTTAACTTGAGCGTCAGAGTTGTTGCCACCAAGCCACTGACCTCACTTTCTATATGGTTCTAGGCAATTTAGAATCTGACTATATTTACTGAATGAGCTGAGAATACCAGGTAGCATTATTATGTAATGATAATAAGAGATGTCGAAAAAGAATCACTCATAATATTTAAGATTATAACATATAATGGTGGAGCATTAAAAAAACCAACATCATTCAACTTTATACCAATCCACTCATATAAAATAATTTTAGAAGCAAAAGCTATCAACAGATGATCTTGTAGCAAGGGCAAAGTAGATATATCACCTTTCGATTCTTAAGAATAGACTTCTGAAACCCGAAAAGCAAAATGGTTGAACTAATACTGAAACATAGAAGTATTAGCAAGAATAAAGTAGAAATATTGAGAAATGTTTAAACTTTTACAACACTTGAATAGTTGGGTTTAAGTAACAATAAAAAGGATTTGACTTTTAAGAGTAAAGGACTTAACAACCCAAAAAGTACTTAGCAACTAGGAGGAAAGCTAAAAAGCTCACACCAATGACTATAGCATACCAGTTCCACTACAAAATATTTATTGTACAAAATTTAGTCACTATGAATATGAGCACTTACTTGAGCTGGGAATTCTCTAATTTGCAAAGTTCTAGTATTATAGCTCAAATTTTGAAGGTAAGTATAAGCACTATTAGTAGTATGCCCCAAAGCATATCATCAAATTATATCTCGTAAACATTTATTCCCTCTGAATGGCATATATCTTTTTCTTTTAAATTTAAATGGTTTAAATTTAATTAAAAATATCCTTTAGTGACTTGTTAGATGTTTCATTCTTAAAGAGTTTAGAATATGAGTGATGAAACATTACAGTAGAAGTACTATAAAATTATGGTTTACAGTTTTGGATACTTTAAAGGACAAGATTTATTCATACAAACTGTCATATTTGTTTGTTTCCATCGATTAGTATGAGATACTAATGATATGGAATAGTGAGTCCCATACCATATAATAAACAAAATGGGCACTTATAAAATAAGTAGGCCAAACCAATGACGTAAGATGATATGTACGTGGAGTTTACTCTAATTAATACATAATCATCTAGATCATAATAATGCATATAATTCCTTAACCTGAGATAACACAGTTATCTTGTATATAAGTAGTTTGAGTTTAATACTGCTTTCATGCTTATACTAGGTATGAGTATATGGGCATGTGTTGGCTCCGACTAGTTATATACGGAGATAGGTATTGGTCAAGATGGGATCTATTACCCTACATAAATAGGAATAAAATCCTATGTCCATTTCAATTATTCTTGATAAATCAAGTTCCTAGCCAGGACAGATAAACTTAGTCAGAAAAGAGTTTTTGACTGAAAAGTCTTATTAATCAAGAATTAGAATTAAAATGAGGACATATGATTCTAAGCATTAAGAGTTTGACATAAACCATGACTCTAGCTAGAATCGGGATTTTGTAATGGAGAGATTTTAGTGCATGACATGTATGATCAAGGTTTATGAGTTAAAGTTTAATTCATAACTAATTGGTTAGTCATAGTACATTATGATAGATGTCAACCATGATTTATGATAACTAAAAATGAAAGGGAAATTTCATTTTAAGTATGGAATAGTTTCAATAATATTAAAGAGCTAATATTATTCCCATTGCCAATTAGTGATGAACCTAGTAAGTCACACACAAAAGAACAATATGACCAGAGCAAAATTAATTTAATTAAATGATTAAATGGTTTAGTTAATTAATTAAATTAATATATTTAGTTTACAATTAGGTTGCAAAGTCCTTAGTATGACTTAAAACTAAATTTATTTATGTAAGTATTCAAGTTAATATTTAAAGTGTTTAAATATAAACTTGATTAATTAAGCATAAGGTAGGAAATTAATTTTGGTTAATACGACTAATTTTAACTTAGTCAAAGGAACGAGAAAATGCTTGATCAATTAGTATTTTTTATATACTAATTAATTGAAATTTTAATTCCTTTAATTATCTAAGTTTGACAAGTGGTCAAATTAAAGTTAGAAAACTCATTTTATAATTAAATCAAATTTGGACACTTGTAAGCTTAATTATAATTAAGGAAATAAAAATAAATAAAAAGATAAGAAAGAAATAAAATATCATCTTCTTCTTATTCATCTTAAAATTGTTGTCCACTCTCTCTCTCTCTCTCTCTCTCTCTCTCTCTCTCTCTCTTAACCAAGTTTTCTTTCTTTCTTGCTTAATCCAAGAGAGATTAATTAATATAACTTTTGAATTAAAGGTTGAGAAAGTATTTCTCTACACTTCCATAAAGCTAAAAACCTAAAAGCCCTAAAAACTACTTTCTCCTATCCTTAGCCGAATCAAAAGGAGGAATCCAAAGGGTTTTTGGTTCAATCAAGGGAGCTTTGGTCTTCTTGTTTGTGTGGACAAGCTAGAGGATTAACAATTGATGGTCTTCACTACCCAAATTGGTGTTGGAATTTGATTCCACCCCTAAGGGGTAAATTTCCCTAAACTTTAACTTGTTAATTTTGGGGTTTTAGTTTCCTAATGGCAATTAGGTTTGTTAGCAATTGAAACATGCTTTGTTATGACCAAAATTAAGTGTTTTTGCAATGGTATAAATTGTATGCATGTTGCGTAAACACTAGGGTTGAAAATTTTTAAAATCGCAAACTTTGCACCCTTAGCTGCATTAATCTTTCAAGCACAACAAAAACTAAAAGACAAATGAGAAACAACATACTCCATGATGCACCGAGACAAACACTAAGTGCAATACAGAAACTATATTAGAGTGCAATTGTGATGGCAACTCCATCCATGAAACTAGCAATAGCAATATGTGATAAGAATTTAATCAAGAAGCCTAACTTGACTAAAACTAGTATGACGTTAATGAAGCCAAAATATGAACATAGAGAAATGAAACTGTAGATAGAAAACATATTAAACCCCTTATAGAAAATATATTAAGTCCTTAATTGCCTGCTAGGGTATTCAATTACCTAAAATTTTGAAGACAAAATGGAATCACTAAAGAAGAGCAACACCAATGGAGCCACAAATTGAACCACATAACAAGTGAATTAAATATCAATAGAAAGCCAATCCCTTACATTTGGCAAAGTCCTTCCAAGCAAAACTGACATTGCATAGGCCATGTAAGCCTTAGTGGCCTCTTTGTGAAACGTTATAGGCACAACTTGCCCATCACTACTATCAAACCTTATCCTTACATAAGGCATGATATGATCTCGTAATATATTCAATGAATTACTGAACTTCACCTACCGATAATCCACTAAATATATTACAAGGGATTTTAAACAATTTCAATTTCCTTCAAGGTTAAAAGAGAAGATAATTATCATTAAAGAACTTTTATTGGGGTTTATATCATGGTAATAAATTTTGATCTTTTCAAAATTTCTAAAATTTTTACAGAAATTTTGACAGAGTTCCGTTTGTAAATGGAGAAAACAGTTCTTCAAAACCTGTTAAAACACTCCCAATATTCATTTAAACCACAACTCCATTTAAACTCATCACAATCCATTCTCAATCAACATAATTTCAAGCAATTCATTATATAAAAAAAAATTCAAAAGAAACTTAAGGATTTCATTAATAAGAAATAACTGGCTTACATTACAAATATTTACATTAATCAAAATAAATTCTAAAAGTTTTATACAACTACTCAAGTCAAGTATGTACATACACACAGATACATATACATTAAAAGAAATATTTACAAGGGTATATGCTATATACCTGGTAATGACTCCAAAATAATGATTTCTTCATGTCACCAGCAGCCTACTCTACTGCTTTATCTATCTCTTTACCTACGACAGCAATAAAAAGCTATCGCTGAGCCAAAGACTCAGTGGTGCACAACTTAAAGAAAATAATAATTTACACAATAACATAATCACAAATTTTCAAATTAAATCAATTGAATTATTAACACATAGAAATTATGCTTTATTTCTAAAGCCAGAAAATTCCTTAAATAAATCAAATTTCATTCCACAAATCATAAAACAAAATTTTGAAAAGTCACACAGCTTGATCATGACACAAATATCCAATTCGTCCCAATAACCAAAAGCTAATGGGAAATGCAACGGCTAGCTAGCACAAATATATGAGTACTCATTCAATTCATCCTCAACTAGCACACACCTCAACATTTCAGCCAGAGAGAGAATATAAATCTAATTCGTCCCACTAGACAAGTTAGTGAGGATTTCAAACCATTTCAATAATTTTCCAAGCATCAAAAATATTTATCAATTCACATTCTTATTTCATTTCAAATAATTTTCCAAAATTGGGCTAACAATACATAATTTTTTGTCAATCAAAGTATTCAATATAAATAAGGCCATAAATTAATTTCACAAGTCATTCAATTCAAAATTTAATTTGAAAATCAAAAAGGAGTTAGTTGTTGTGCACAAACCTCTTAACTAGTATTGACTTGGTCCAATTTTTTCTTTTTTCTTGGAGGGCTCCTTTCCCATTGAAACACATAATTAGAGTCTTTCAATATCCATTCAACTTATTTCTAAATAAATAATCTAACAATTAAATTCTTATATACTTAATTTACCCAATAAAACTTATAAGGTTTGAGTCTTTTGTAATTGGTATATTTGTAGTTACTATTCCCTTTACTATTCATTCAAAATGTTGACTTTTTCATAATTAATAGGTATACCATTCCTAAATACATAGTTCTACCACATTTTGAGTTTCAATTTTGTTAGCATTGGCTGTCAATTACAATTCAAGGCCTATTAACAGTAATTTCAAAATTTCAGTTTTGATCTCTTATGTTTACTGTTTCATTGAACTAATCTACAGTGAAAATTTGGCTAATCTTTCTTCATCAAAGTTGTTTCATGTGTCTAGTTTAATTCCTTTTTTGAATCACTCCATTTGGAGTTTTGTAGCTCAAGTTATGGCATTTTTACCATAACTGGCCGGATTGGTCATTTCTAGATTTTCTGGGCAAGTTTTTGGTTCTGGCAGTTTTGGTGACTTAAATTTGGTTAGTAATTTGGCTAGGTTATGATCAGAATTTGGATTTATATTCTTCACGAAAGTTTTTGTACTATGTCTAAGCTTTCTAATGGTTTAAAAATCAGGTTATTTGGACTTCTCTACACAAAGTTATGACCATTTGAACATGTACTGTTCATTTGATCAATTTTGCCCAGAATCATGGCACTAATTCCGGATTCAACCTAATTTTAGACCAACTTGTGGTCACTTTTTGGGAAAGGTTTCTACACCACAATTGTAACATTGTAACCCTAGTTTCATCTTCAATTGACCTCACACCAATTAGAGTCATGTAATTCAACTTATAACCTCTTAAGTGGACAGAGGTCAGGCTGTCCAGAATCTAACCATTCCACATTCATGACCTATCTCAATTCCAATCATCAAATTGCACATTTAAGCACCCTAATTGACTATAATTGAGCATTAAACACATCAATTAGTCCACAATTTTAAAAATTCCTAATTTTTCCCAAAACCCTTATCACCAAGAACCCTAATTTTGCAATTGTCTAATTCATGTCAAATTCACCTCACTAATCATATCCAACACCTCATAAAACATCACAAAACATGTTTAATTCAATTTAACTCATCAAATCCTTCACTCTCACAAGCTGGACGAATTTCATAGGGTTCCATACATGCATGATTTTTCATGTTTCTTTACATAAATTCATCAATTTCAACTTAATTTCATGCATGTATACCTAATTAAGTAGAGAGAGATAACTCACCTATGTGAAGGTTTTCAATCTTCTTAAATTCTTCAATTTTCTTCTTTCAATCTTCAACCCAAAGTGAGATTTTAAGAATTAGTGTGAGGAATTATAGGAATTATGAGGGAAAATTAGGGTTATAATGAGCTTTAATGGCTCATCAATGGAGGTTTTTGAGAGAGTGTAAGAGAGAGAAGGTGGGACGGCTAGGAGAAGAAGGAAGATGGAAGATTTTTTTTCTTTTTAATTCCCATTTAATCCTATTTATACTTATCTCAAATTAATTTAATTAAATTATAAATATATATTATGTCATGCTTACATCATCACGATGTCATAAAGCATTTAATTTTTGAATTTTCTTTTCTTTTGTTTTTCTTTTCTTCCCTCTACCAATTCACTTTTAATCTATTTTTCATAAATTTAATTTCCTACATTTTAATGGACATTTAGGCTAAGAGTCACCTCTAAGGGTAAATTGACCAAATTGTCCCTTACTGGTCTGATTAGTTTTTCTAACAGCATTAGATTGCTTCCTAAACTCTGATTCAATTATTTGAACTTGTTCTCTATTCTTTTCTGTGATTTTCACATTACCATTAGCTTCGCAATTATCCCTGGGCCTGAGATGTCATAGGGTCCCACACGAATTTAGGGTAGCAATTGAGCTTGCAGTCACTTCCCGTTTCGATCATCCATCGCTGGGACCTCAGCTCATTTAACTGATTATGCTTTGTTTTCTTATTTCCATTTCACTCTTATATGATTTCTATTAATTTTTATTTATGACTTTTCTAGATGATTTAAACATGGCTCTAAACATTTTGATTGTCCGGACAGACACTAGTCACCGAAACAGTAGAATGTATAGACTACTTAATATAGGGGTGTTACAACTATCCTATTTCAAATCCTTCACCAACAAACTCTCATTTTGCTCTTCAATATCCCTCTATTCTCTAGCTGAGGAGTAGCTTCTACAATGCACTTTTGAAAGATAAGCATAAAGCAGAAGATAGAGCCATAAAATTTAGATTGTGGAAAAAGAGGGAGTCATGCTATGAAGAGGAACAAAAGCACTTAGGCAAATTATGATTGGGGTAAATATTTTAAATTTTCATCATTAAAGACGGCCTATGATCTAACCATGATTAAGAAAAATAAATAAATAAACAATTTAAATTAAAATAACAACAAAAGAAATTGAATACTATTTTAGTTGATAGGGTTTTATTGGCTGGGTGGGTTATGGACCTAGGCTAAGTAAAAAAATCACTATAGTTAATTTAATTGAAATATTGGCGTCTTCTTTACTTATTCATTTTCATCAATTTAACTACTAATTTAAAAAAAAATAAAATAAATTAAATAGAATAAAAAATTTTTAAGTAATTAAAATTATTATTCAGTTTACTTTATTTCATCAATTTAATTAATAATTTTAAAAAATAAATTAAATTGAACAAAAATAAATCACAAAAACCTTGCTTGAGAAAGGAGTTAAACCACATGTGCTTTTATATATACTAATATAAAGGGGTTTTGCCCTTTTATTTTTGTTAATGGAATTAAACAAAGATAAATATGTGTCACAAATCAAAAACAAAAAATATATCCCACCCCTGAACTTTTAACGAAAAGTTAATTATCCCTATGAACTTAAGTCTGAACTAATTTGTCCCTTTAATTTAAAAAAAGTACCAATTTAGCACAATTTTTTTCGGTTAGCACATCGGTGCGCATGACACATCAAATCACGCTTTATTGAATAGAATGTTACAGATGTGGAATTGAAAAAAAAAAGGCTAAAAGTATACCCTGCCCTTGAACTTTTTAACGAAAAGTCAATTTACCCTCTGAACTTGAGTTTGAACCAATTTGTGCCTTTAATTTAAAAAAAATTGCATCAATTTAACAAAAATTTGTCAGTTAATTGCTATTAAAATGATTTTTTTTATTAGATTAGTTGTTATATGATGGAAATTAAATCAAGACTCAAATGTATGATCATGCATAAAAACAACCAAACTTGCATCACTTAGCCATGTATATAATCACATTAGATTATTTTATCTACAATCTAAAAGCACCTTAAGTAGTAGTGAATCCTCAGAAAAGAGATACTTAAGGGAAAAGAGTATACTTGGTAGAGAAAACCTTATTTTCTCTAGCCATTCCTTTAAGTTGTAAAAAAAAAAAATTCACTTAAGTTTCTCATAAGTTAAATCCCTTTTTTATGGGATAAATTTTGATAACTGTCCTTGAACTTATCTAGTTGTAACATTACAGTCCATCAGCTTAAAAATGTAACATAAAACCCTATCAACTTTCAAATTTTGCACAGTACAATCCTTCTAATATCAAATTACCAGTTTTTCAGTTCGACGCTGACCTGAATAGTTCCAGCATAGAGCTTAGTCAGTATTTTTCTTTTCTCTCTCAAGCCATGTGTAAATTGAATCCTTTTTCTCTCTATAGACAGAATAATTTTGCATGCGTAAATTGAATCCTTTTTCTCTCTATAGACAGAATAATTTTGCATGCATAAAGAGAATAATTTCACACTTTGCATAAGAGAGAAGAGATAAATGTTAACTAAGTGCCATGCGGGAGCTATTTACATCAGTTTCTAACTGAAAAATCAATAATTAAAAGTCAGAGAGATTTTACTGTGCAAAATTTGAAAGTTTATGGGGTTTTATATTACATTTTAAAGTTAAAGTACTGTAGTGTTACAACTATATAAGTTCAGAAACAGTTGTTGAAATTTATCTATTTTTTATGCCACAATCAATTCTCATAATTCCTTAATTATGAGCCACATAATCAGCAATTCTATATAAAGAATATGAGTAGATTGTTGACATTTTAAAGATATTTTTGCATTTAATTTTTCCGCATGTATTTTGTGCACTTCTACATGGGCCAAGGCCCATCATGGATGAAATATGTATATTTGATTTTGGGCCAAGATCCATCTTATAACCCATCCAATAATTTGTCATCTCCTTCTCACACATGATAGAACTAATTATCTTTTTCTCTTTACCACCACGTTTTCATACTGAACAAATAAATTATGTGGCTAGTGCATACTTTGAGAGCTCTATGCAACACATCTATTAGGATAATATAGCTTCTTGATTTTATTGAATTTAGAGTAGATTTAGTATGAAGTACCTTAGATCCATTATCACATTGATATCTCTATCAATCTTAAATAAATATCATGAGTTTATAATTGCATTCTTATCACTGAGATAAGCATAATTAACCGATCAATGAACACAAACTAATGTGAAAATTTGCAATGATCTTCCCCTTCTCTCGATTCTCTCAATCTTAATTCAACTTGCTTTTCTAGAGATACCTTGCGAGACCAAATCTTACATGGCCCTTTTACAACACTCTATGATAGCGATTATTAAACTAAGGTTCAAGAAATAGATAGGAGACCAGGATACATATTGAGAAAGACCACTCTTAGTCTTTAAGGTCTCACACAATGACAAGTAGAGATTATAACTTGCATTTCCTTTATTGGTCATTAGAACATGTGGTATGAATCACATGCTATGATATTTTCTCCTTTCCCATTAAGCATATGTCAAAATATTATACACATGAAAGTTCAAGCACTCTCAATGCCTAGCCTTAAGTTCCCTTACTTTACTCTTGATTCTATTAGAACTCACATCTAGAATCTTTAAATAGATAATATGACTTAATCATTTATAATCAATACAATTAATTATAATGACACTCTTCCTTAATTATTGAGTTCACATTCTTTCTTATAAGTTTGAGCTCTTTAACATTATCACTCAAATAATGTAATTTATAATTGTCTCATCTTTATATGCCACTTAGCCAATAGAGGTGATTGCCTATGTGAGAAGGCCAATCCTTTTATCTGTTTGGCATATTCAACTTTTAAATTATGTACTTAATATATATGTGTGTGTATGTGTGTGCGTGTGTTCATAACTTATGTAATAAAGAATCAAATAACATTAACTATAATAATGTCATACAAGTGAATAGATTTTAGGAAACTCTTGATAAAAATAAGTACATTAAATTTTACACAAACCCAATAACTTGACATGCTTATAAAATGATTCTTTAGGAATAGGTTGGTGATAAACTTGTATTATATAGATATTTTTAAGTATATTTGTATAATATTTCATAGTATTTAGATAAGTAATCTCATGCATAATCATTAATTTCATTAACTTTTGTAAATTCCATTGCCAAGATCTGAATTCTATGTTGTCTATATGTTTCCAGGTGTTCTGAAGAGGTTTCAAGGCATAGGAACAAAGTAGAGAGCTTGGAAAGGCCAAAGGATTGAGAAGTATTGCTGATACACCTTAAACGGCTAGTGTAATCAAAGCCTCAGGCCCGTGTAACTTTCTGCCAAGAGAAAGCCAAAGAGCCAAAGAAGAAACAAGATACACAGGCCGTGTATCATGCCCCGTGTAAAATATGGAGACCCGTGTAAGTCTCTGCCGGGTCAGGATTAAAGATTTACCCGAAGCACAAAAGACGAACCGTGTAATCAGGCCAGTGTAACTACCTGAGGTCCGTGTAAAGTCCTGTCCCGATACAAGATGCAACAATTCAAGCTCCAATAAGTTACATGGCCCTGAGCCGTGTAGTGACACACGGCCCATGTATCATGCGATAGCTAGTTTCCTGATTTGGCTCTAGCTCCAATTTTTTACAGAAAAAAAGAGACTTCTAATGCTGTTAGGACTCTGAAAACCTAACCCTAGACATTGTATATAAATAGGAGCAGCAGAAAGCAGAAGGGGTAATCCCTAGCTGGACAATATCACCTTTACCATTTTCATACAGCCATCTAGAAGAATAGTGTATCGGCATCAAGGAGGAACCCTTAGCTGAAGTTCCACATGATTAAAGCTGCATATTCTCTTCGGTTCTTTTGTTCTATTTCTTTAAGCGAATATTTCATGTTCTTTTATTTTATTTCTATTATGTTTGTTAAACTCACCATGAGTGAGTAATCTCTTTATTCTGAAATTGGGAGAGTAACACTCATAATTATTATTATGGATGAATATTGAGTTTTATTTATCAGATTTGAGTTTTGTTCTTTGATTCAATTTCTTGTGATCTTGATGCATGCTATGTGTTGGTACCCACTTAGTATTGATTACAGATATTAATTGAAGGACTGAAAGGTGAAGATTAATATGAGAAAATTGAGATTTTGAGCCTAGGAAATCTGACCTAGAGATAGGCTGATGACCTTTGTGGAGTTCCATAATTAATCAAAGATCTTAAAGGGTTCTTTTTATTAGGACTAATCACCAACGAAAGTAGGGTTTAGCTCTAATCGAAACACACCTTAGGTGCCTTGAGAGGTGATCTAGGATATCTTAGGATTAATTTCCATCAAAGTGATGATCATCAATCAAATGAATAGACAAGATTAAAATCCATAATAAGATTACATAGTGAAATCTTAATTCTGGAATTGCTTCAATAAATAGTTTAATTCAAAGTTATTTTCAGCATTCTAAATAGATTTAATTCACTTTTCATACATATCCAGTAGCCTAAACAGTCAGAATTGTTGTGTAGCTTGGTACTTACTAACTAAATTTCTCGTGGGACGATACTTCACTCACTACTTTATTACTTGTTAGCGATCTGTGTACTTGCGGGGTTGAAAAACCAACAAACAAGTTTTTGGCGTCGTTGCCGGGAATTTTAGCTTTAGTAATATTAAGCGATAGGCAATTTAGCTGATTTAGGCATTTGTATTTATTATTTAGTTTTATTTAATTTGTTTTATTTCTTTTATTTTCTCTCAGGCATTTGGACTAGTGCATGACTAGAGCAAAGCCAGAATAAGAAGTTTTGGACTTGGATCCCGAGATAGATAGAACTTTGAGAGGAATCAGGACAGAAAGGAGACACCAAGAACAAGATCAAAAAAATCCAAAAACTCCAATCATGGTTGACAACAACAACAACAGGCCAAGACTCTTGAAAGACTACAGAGCTCCATCTATACAAGGATTCCAATCTAGTGTTACAAGACCCACAGTGGATGCCAATAATTTTGAATTAAAACTGGCATAGCTCCAGATGATCCAACAGACCCAGTTTGGGGGTTCACCAACAGAAGATCCACATTACCACCTCCAATGCTTTCTTGCCCTATGTGACACATTCAAGATGAATGGAGTCTCTTATCAAGCTATAAGACTCAAAGCATTCCCATTCTCCCTTCGAGATAGAGCAAGGAAGTGGTTACTTTCTCAACCATCTGGAACGTTCACAACTTGGGAAGACCTTTTATAAGCTTTTCTAGTAAGGTATTTCCCATCCGTAAAGACTGCAAAGTTGAGGGTTGAACTCAACACCTTTAGGCAAAAAGAAGGTGAATCACTCTATGATGCATGGTAGAGATTAAAGACCTACAAAAAGAATGTCCATGCCATGGCATAGAGGATTGGCTCCTAGTTCAGAACTTTTATAATGGGCTGCTGCCCTCTACAAGGAGCACAGTAGATTCAGCTGTAGAAGGTGACCTGATGAAGAAAATAGTGGACCAAGCACTTGAACTTCTAAAGAGGGTCGCGTATCACAACTACGAGTGGTCAAATAAAAGGAGGAATACAAGGAGAATAGCAAGGATCCTGGAAGTGGATGCCCTAAGCATGATAAATGCTCAATTTGACCAGCTCACAAGAAGGCTTGATAGAATGTAAGCCAATGTTATAAGGATGAACAACCAACACTATGACAGTAGTGGAGAAAGATATATGAATTCATAATGTAACAACTTCAATGAACTCTCCACAGAACAGATGAACTATGTGAATAACAGAGGGAACTTTAACCAGAGGCAGCTCAACAATCCTTATTCAAATACATACAACCCTTGATGGAGGAATCACCCTAATTTCTGATGGTCCAATTCACAGAATCAGCCAACGAATAAACAACAAGGATACAGACCACCAGCACCCCCAGGATTTCAGAATAGGGGACCAAATCCTACATAGCCACTACTACCTCCTCAGAACCAATAGCCTGAACCAAAGTCGACTATGGAATCCATGATGGAAGGCTTCCTAGCAACCCAGCAACAGTAGAATAAAATGATCAAACAGCTAGCTTCCAAGATGGACCACCTTGGCACCCACAATAAGATACTTGAAAATCAAATTGCTCAGCAGGCAAGTTCTTCAAACAAGGCCACTGGTAAACTGCCTAGTCAACTAGAGATGAAACCAAAGGAGCATTATAAGGCAGTTACATTGAAAAGTGGAAGAGTTCTAGAATAGTCAGAAGAAGAAGCAACTGAAAAAACCTCTGATAAATCTTAAAGCCAAGCAGAGGAGAAAGAGGAAGAAGCCAAAAAGGACCAGGAAGAGGAAGCAAGAAAGAAAAAGAAACTACTAGAGCCATATAAGCCTCCTCTTCCTTTTTCTCAGAGATTCTAGAAATCCAAATTGGACAAGCAGTTTAGGAAGTTTTTAGAAGTTTTACAGAAACTCTACATCAACATTCCCTTCACTGAAGTACTTTCTCATATGCCATCCTATACCAAATTTCTTAAGGAAATTTTGTCAAAGAAAAAAAATCTGGAAGACTATGAGACTATTGCTCTCACAGAGGAATGCAGTGCCATATTGCAAAACAAACTGCCTCCAAAATTGAAGGATCCGGAAAGCTTCTCCATACCTTGTCTCATCGACAATATGAAAATACACAAGGCCCTCTGTGATCTTGGGGCAAGTGTAAGTCTAATGCCTCTATCAATATGTCAAAAGCTAGAGGTCGAAGAACTAAAGCCCACAACAATTTCACTGCAATTGGCTGATCGGTCTATTAAATATCCTATGGGCATCCTAGAGAACATCCCTATCAAGGTGGGCAAATTCTTCATCCCCGTTGACTTTGTTGTCTTAGAGATGGAAGAGGATGTCCAAATCCTTATCATCTTGGGAAGACCTTTCTTGGCAACTGCCGGAGCTATCATAGATGCCAAAAATAGGCGGTTGACTCTCAAAGTAGGAGATGAAGAGGTGGAATTCAACCTGTTCAGCACAATGAAGCACAAACTTGAACCTGATAAATGCTTCAAGGTTGATATAATTGACAAGCAAGTTGAAGAGGAATTCCATAAAGAAGATCCTGAAGATCCTCTTGAAACATGCATTGTGCACAGCCACACAGCAGAGAATGAGAACACAAAAATTACAGCTTGTGTACAATCCTTGACAGCATATCCACCTCTACCATTGGCTCAAGTTTTCAAGGTAGAAGAGTTAAAGGAAGAGCAGCCCAAAGGAAAGCCTCAAGAAAACACCAAACAGGTAGAACTGAAACCTCTTCCCTTAACGCTAAGGTATGCATTTTTGGACTCAAATTCTAAATATCCTATTATTATCAATGCTAACTGTCGCAAGGGATTTTGCGGTCGCCTGGACGATCCCTCACCGAAGTGGGAAAGAGTGAGGAGTCGCCACTTTAGTTTTGAGGGAAACTAAAGAAAACCATTTGAGAAAATAAATTAAAATGAAACCACTTCAAGACAGAGATCCTAGGTTCGGGGTCCGTAAACGGGTGGGGAAGGTGTTAGGCACCCCACCTCGTCCCTTAATAAGGGTGAGTAGATTTAACTTCTCATTCTTCATAAATTAGTTAGGAGGGCTTGAATGGAAATGTTAATCCTTTTAACAAAAGGAATATTTGATCTTTCACTAAATTCGGATTACCCAGATACATAAGTAAATGAGACAACCTTAGTGAGTTGGCGTCGCGAATCATTTTTGGTTTTGGGATTATTTTGCGTACAGGTTAAGATTTGGTGTGAGAATCGGATAAGAACTCTCCTCCGATCTCTTTTAAATATTTATTAAAATTTTGAGTGGAGACCGGATAAGAACCCTCTTCCGATCTCTTTTAATATTTATTGAAATTTTGTGTGGAGACCGGATAAGAACCCTCCTCCGACCTCTTTTAATATTTATTGAGATTTAGCTTGAGGATCGGATAAGAATTCTCCTCCGACCTCCTTTCTAAATGTTTATTAAATTTTTAGTTTGAAAACCGGATAAGAACTCTCCTCCGATCTCCTTTGAGTATTTATTTTAAATTTTAGATTGAGAACCGGATAAGAACTCTCCTCCGATCTCCTTTGAGTATTTATTTTAAATTTTAGATTGAGAACCGGATAAGAACTCTCCTCCGATCTCTTTTAAATTATTTGTTATAAAATTAGGTGAGGATCGGATAAGAACTCTACTCCGATCTCTTTTAAATTATTTGTTATAAAATTAGGTGAGGATCGGATAAGAACTCTCCTCCGATCTCTTTTAAATTATTTGTTAAAAATTTTGTTTGAGGAACGGATAAAGACTCTCTTCCGACCTCTTCGAAATTTGGACACAGCCATATATCATAAGAGTCTAAGTTTAAGAGTTCTAGTATTTAAAGGTGCTAAAGGTCGAAATAAGACTTCTTTTAACTCGTTGGTACTTTGTGACTAAATAAGGGACGCCGGACTGAATTTTGCTGACCTCCCCTAAGGTCACTTTACCAGTATCCTATCTGTACCCTTTTACTTATCTGAGTTTTGATTTTTATTCCGCCTTATGGCATTATGCCGGATCGCCTTCTACGTCAGCCTAGTGATTCAATTTTGCTATTTCCCTGACGTGTTATTTAGACCCTCTTTTTTTAAAAGAGACACTTTAAACACAGTTACCTACATTTTGTCTAGCTGCTTCTACGTGACTCGGGACTAGATGACTTGCGTTCAGAAATAATAAAGATTAACAAAAGTGTGGGTTAGACAGCACGGGAGTAAACTAGAGCATATCTTTTCTTTGTATTTTTTAGCGTGACATGAACTTAAAGAAAACAACAGGCATAAGAAAGAGGACAAAGGAAATACGTGAAACGAGAACTAGACTTAATAAAATGGCGATATTAACACTGACCTGTAGGGAGTCGAGTCTATTGAACTAACTACAGAATCACAAAAAGTAGCAAGATTACAGGTTGGTAGCCGGAGGACTAAGGTTCGCCTCGAAATGAAGTATTCTTTGTTAAAATGTAAACGGGTCAAAATAACCAAGCTTGAGTGGAGTTGAGCTTAGACAATATGAATGGAAATAGAGGATAACAAAGACAGAAAGTGAGAGTGCCACAGGATAATGAACGAACTGAAAATGAAAAATTTCAGTATTCAAGAATCCCTTTTGCAAGAAAACACTTCAGAAAACTAGTTTCAAAAGTTTTTTCTTACGAAAACTCCAAAAAAAAAAATAGCAGAGTAACAAACTGAATTAAGTTTCAGAGTTATTCCACTATAGTCACTGCCTCTTGTCTATATTTTTCCGTCCCTTGAACAGTTTTTCTTGCAGGTATTTATAGGGACCGGGTGCTTCCCCTGAAGGGTCAGGATTTGTCTTGAGGGAGATGGAGGGTCAGGATTTCAAAGGACATGATCTGAGGCTCAGGAATTAAAGAGAATTGAGACGGATGGTCGAGATCATTCTCAGGATACTTGTCCTTTTCTTCTTCTAATCTGACGGTCCGAAACTTCGTTGACCTGGGCGATCCAAGGGCTGGGAATAAAAGGCGCCGGTCTTGTCGTCTTCTCCTTTGATCTAAAGGCTCTGGACTCGTCCTTGCAAGTGAAATCAACGGTGGAGATTGGAATGTACAGGACTGTATGACATACTCTGGCACCTGTCAGTGTTGTGGGCGATTCTCAGGCGTGCGGTGGAGATCTCGTCTGCAACGCTTTAACTACCCGGCTCACGATTCGCGGCGATTATTGGGATTTGTCTTATTCTCTTTGCCTTCCGATCTCTCCACACTCCTTTTCTGACCATTCATACTGGTCTCCCATCTTCCGATCTCTATTATTCCGATCCCTTAATCAGCCCTGGTCCGGTCAAAGCATTAATTCCCCTCAATTCCCGAAGTGTCCGCTTCGTTTTCTGCTCAGCAATAAATGCCCATTTTCCCCTATATATACCCCTGACGAAAGAGACTTTCCTCGTTCGATTTTCTTCTCTTTCTTCTTACTTTTCAGTTCTAGTTGCTCCGGCAGAAGTTCCGGCTGCGATTGTGGCTTTTGATCATTTTTTGATGGACCTCTATATTCCTCGACTGAAAATTTACGATCCCGGTGATCGAATAATAGCGATAACCTTATCTGATGATGGTGAGAGAACTAGATCAATTGACCGATCTGGATTGCGGACCTCGATCGTGCCGATCTCGAGTCGCTCAACTGGAATAATCGGCGAACCGATTTCGGCTGAGCAAATTGCTAGTGTCCTGCCGACCCTTGGCGGTCGCTCTTCCAAGTTTATTCTGCTTTTCACCACATTGGGTGTTCCGACAGCGGTTTCCCTCCACATTGGGTGTTCCGACAACGGCTCAGTTCGCTGCCGGTTACACCCTTTGGATTAGTCACAATGTAGGCTTTAACATAGGCCTCTTTTAGATAGGATGTTCCGCTGATCTTTAGAGATCGGCCTTCTGATGTAATCAGATTTCTAATGTATTCCGATCTTGAGAATCGCCCAGATGATGTAATCTGACTTTTGGAAATGTAGTCTGATCTTCTTGAGATCGCCCAAATGATGTAATCCGAGCTTTTGGAAATAAAGATTTTATTTTGTCGATTATCATCTTATTGATTATTTTCTAATTTCTAATGTGATTATCCGATCTGATTCTTCATTTGAATGACACTTATCCGATCCGTAATACCTTGATCTGCCGCTCTATAATTAACCGATCCCTTCTTGGGAATATGCGTGAGACGTGTCAGAACAGCTGGCGTGTCCCGCTAACCGATGCGCTGCCTGGAACCTCGTGAGCATTAAATGCTCGGACGAGTATAAATAGGGGTGGGGGGTTAGCCATTTGCTTCTGTATGTCATTTTCAGTCTCTTGCTCACAACTTCAAAGTTCTCTCGTTTTCTCAAGTTCTTCCGACGCCGATCAGACTCCGGTAAGGGCTTTGATCTTCCTTTTAGCTTAAATTCTTTATTTTCTTTGAAAATGAGCGGCGCCGAAGGTCAGAGAGCGACGAGCCCTCCTTCCATTCAGTTCTCGTGGTCGTCTGATGAAGTAGAGGTGGTCGGGCCAAGCGCGCAACCTGAACCCCCTAGGGCCTCTGTTCCAGTTCGGGGGCAAGCAGAACCTTCAAGGCGTGTACATTCTTCAGGGAGGGAAAGTCTTCCTATGGACGAGCTGCCATCAATCTTGCAAGAAACCGATCTGCAGTCGTTCAGCCAGGAATACAATATTCGTCCTGATTCGTACGAACTTATCCGGTGTCACGGTGATCACCGAGCCGATCACTTCTTTGAAGAGAATGACATGGTTATTGTATACGAGGAACAGTTAAAGGCCGGTCTGCGGTTCCCTCTAGACGATTTCTTCAAGGAGGTCTTAAAATTTCACCGAGTATGCATTGCTCAAGTTCACCCCAACTCGTGGCGGATCTTAGTAGCCTTCCGAGGCCTGTGCCGAGCTAAGGGAATCAGTCCTACGGCTAGGGTGTTATTTGAATCTGCAGAGCTAACTTCGCCAAGGACGACGAACACTGGTTCTTTCAGTGAAGCCTCATTGTGGGCTCTTTACCGATCGCCCTCCTCCCTTAAGAAGCTGGAAGAACCGCTTCTTCATTACGAGGAGCAAAAATCAGCCGCTTTGAGGACTTCCCCGTGTTTGGTGGCACCAGGGGCCCTTGATTCCGAAGCGTATTACCCTGAACAGGGAGGAAGGCCTAATAGTGATGGAACTGAAGAATCAGGCGGCCACTCAAAAGTTCTCCTGTTTAGATGCGGTGACTGCCGAGCTGCACCATTGGACCGTACAGCTGATCACCGGCCAAGATCGCGAACTTCCGCTCTCTGACCTCGGCATTGGTATTTTCTACATCTTAGATCTTAGGGCCTTAGCGATCTCACTGACCTCTTCTTTGTGCAGGTATGGCGGGTGGTGAGGGTTCCAGGAAGCGGAAGAAAGAAAGAGAGATTTCCCGGAAGGTGAAAGAGATGAAGCGTTCGGAACTGCTTCAAACACCCGGCCATGAACCTGGGGAGATACAAGGAGGTCCGCCTCGACCTTCGGGTCCGCCGATCGCAGAAGCTGTCCGATCTCCTCCTCGACGGGAAGAGCAGCCTCTACCTCCTCCAGTTGCTCCAAGCACAGAAAGGGATCCTTCTCAATCTTCTGTGAGGCCCCTTTCTCGTGGCGCTCAAACGTTGGTCGCTTCCCTGGAGAATAACCAGACTGTTCGGGAGAACCCTGGTTTTGCCAAAGTCTTGGGGTCTTCCATCTGCCTTCGGGAGGATCGGGACAGACTGTCTCTGGATAACCTTGACGATATCCTGACTCGATCCATGAGCCTGAACGTGGAGTGTCTGGTGAACCAGCACATAGTTCGGGAAAAGGCTCATCACCTGGGTAAGGAGGTCGAGAAGAAGAGTCAGGAAGTGGCTTCCCTCCGATCCCAACTCTCATCCACTCAGGATTACATATCTCAAGTTGAGGGGCGGGCGAAGTTCTATGAAGACAAGCTGGCCGAACAGTCTCATGTTCTGACTGAAAGGGATCGTGCTCTCGGGGAAGTCCAGGCGCTTCGGGCCAACGAAGCTTCTCAGGTCGCTCAACTTATCGAGGAGCTTAAGGCGAAAGACGAAGAAATGGTGACAGGAATAGCCGGTGCTTATGTGAATGCTCACAAGGACCTCTTGGCCGAACTCCAGAAGCGTTACCCAGAGGAGGACTTCTCTTGGATGGCCGACCTGGCTCCCGGGGGCGAGGGTGAGGATAGTGAGGAGGAGGGAGAGGGTGAGCGAAATGTAGATCACCCCCAGCCGAATAACTTGTACAAATTCTGAAATGAAATGAAATGAAATGACTCTTTTGTTCGATGAATGGTTGTGATCGGAAAATTTCTAAACACTTGATTGTCTGAGTATATTGAAATAACTGAAAGCGATTATTATCCTAAGTGTGAGAGATCGGAAAACACAACATGCATGAGATTGGTAAGGAACCAATGCTAAACGGAACTTAATTGAAAATTTGGCTTGAACATCTAAGATCGAGATCTTCATTAAACCGGATTGGAACCTTAACTAGATTATTCCTAAACTTTTAAAAGGGAGGTCGACCATGAATACTGGCAGCAAGGATCTAGTGTTAGTTCAATTTCGTCTGACAAGAGAGATCGGGAATGTAGTTAACTGGTCAGGATATTTGACAATTGGCTTGAGAGATCGGTGAATGATTTGAGAGACCGGCAAGGCTTTAACGGATACGAGAGCTTAGCATTGACTCAATTCTCTGTGAAGAGAGATCGGAACTGTGGTTAAATGGCAAGGAGAGACTTAGTGCTAGGGATCGGTTTCGAAGTTTATTGATTCTGGGGATCGGCCAAAATATGGTGTCGACACTAACCTATCCGAATTAGAAGAGGAAAAATTGTTAAGGGTACCTAGGACCCATAGCAAAGCTATAGGGTATAAAATAAAAGACCTGAAGGGGATTAATCCTTTTATTTGCATGCATAGGATACATATGGAAGAAAATAGTAAATCCAATATTGAACATCAAAGGAGGCTTAACCCAAACATGAAAGAAGTAGTTAAGAAAGAAATTTTGAAACTATTAGATGCTGGTATTAATACCCAATTTCTGATAGTAAATGGGTTAGTCTAGTACATGTAGTGCCTAAGAAAGGTGAGACAACTGTCGTCCAAAATGCAAACAATGAACTGATCCCTACTAGGGTAGTCACTGGTTGGTGCATGTGCATAGATTATAGGAAATTAAATAGTGCCACCAGAAAGACCATTTTCCTCTCCCTTTCATAGACCAAATGCTAGAAAGACTAGTGAAACATTCCTACTTTTGTTATCTAGATGGGTATTCAGAATTTTTCCAAATTTCTATTCACCCAGAAGACCAAGAAAAGACCACATTCACATGCCCCTATGGAAACTTTGCATATAGAAGAATGTCTTTTGGTCTTTATAATGCCCTTGCTACTTTTCAAAGATGCATGATGGCTATTTTTTCAGATTATATTGAAAATATCGTGGAAGTTTTTATGGATGATTTCTCTGTTTATGGAACCACTTTTGATGATTACCTAGCTAACTTATCCAAAGTGTTGCAAAGATGTGAAGAATCAAACCTAGTCCTAAATTAGGAAATATGCCACTTCATGGTAAAGGAAGGAATAGTTCTTGGACACTTGATATCAAAAAAAGGAATTGAAGTTGACAAGGCAAAAATTGAAATCAATGAAAAAATGCCACTACCAACATCAGTCAAAGGAGTGCGAAGCTTTTTAGGACATGCGGGCTTCTACAAAAGATTCATTAAAGACTTCTCCAAAATAGCTAAGCCACTTACCAACTTGTTAAGTCAAGAAGTTCCATTTGATTTTGATAAAAATTGCCTTGTCTCCTTTAACAGGATCAAAGAAGCCTTGATTTCAGCACCAATAATGCAGCCACCAGATTGGGAGCTACCATTTGAGGTGATGTGCGATGCAAGTGACTATGCAGTTAGAGCAGTACTCGGGCAAAGAAAGGATAAAAAGCTCCACGCCATTTATTACGCCACCAAGACGCTTGACGATGCACAAATCAACTATGCTACCACAGAAAAGGAATTTCTAGCAGTAGTGTTTGCAATTGACAAATTTAGATCCTACTTAATTGGATCGAAAGTCATTGTATTCATAGACCATGCTGCCATCCGGTACCTTTTGAATAAGAAGGAAGTAAAACCAAAGTTGATTCGATGGATTTTACTCCTGTAAGAATTTGACCTTGAAATCAAGGACAAAAAGGGATATGAAAATGTAGTAGCTGACCACCTCTCCAGACTGAAATTAGAAGACATAGGGGACATTGAGGATTTGCCAATTGATGATTCATTTCCTAATGAACAATTACTAGCATTCTCCTAAGCTCCATGGTATGCTGACTTTGTTAATTTTCTTGTATGCAGGGTATTACCTCCCAACATGTCTTACCAGTAAAGGAAGAAACTACACATGGGAGGAACCTCTGTTATACAAGAGATGTGATGACGGGCTAATAAGACAATGCATACCGGAGGAGGATATAGAGAGCATTCTTCAGCATTGCCATTCATCGCTATATGGAAGACACTTTAGCACCACAAAAATAGCAGCCAAGATTTTGCAAGCAGGGTTCTACTGGCCTAATCTGTTTAAGGATGTGAGATCTTTCGTGCTAGCTTGTGATTTATGCCAAAGAACAGGTAACATTTCTAGAAGGAATGAAATGCCACTGCACTATATACTTGAGGTAGAGCTATTTGATGTGTGGGGGATAGACTTCATGAGCCCATTCCCCTCCTTCTTTGGAAACAAGTATATTCTGGTTGGTGTTGATTATGTGTCAAAATGGGTAGAAGTAATAGCCATACCAACCAATGATGCCAAAGTAGTCACAAAGTTCCTTAAAAAGAATATCTTCACAAGATTTGGCACACCACGAGCAATAATCAGCGATGGCGGAAGTCACTTTTACAACCAATAATTTGAAACACTATTGAAGAAGTATGGATTGACTCACAAGGTGGCCACACCTTATCATCCTCAAACCAGTGGTCAAGTAGAAACTTCAAACAGGGAGCTAAAACAGATCCTAGAGAAAACAGTAAACCGCTCAAAGAAGGACTAGTATGTGAAGTTAGATGATGCACTGTGGGCATACCGCACTGCATATAAAACTCCAATTGGCACAACACCCTTTTGGCTGGTTTATAGAAAATCATGCCACCTCCCTGTCGAGCTTGAACATAGAGCTCACTGGGCAATTCGAACCCTAAATTTTGACCTCAAGGCTGTAGGTAAAAAAAGACTTCTACAGCTCAATGAGTTGGACGAAATCAGGCAGGATGCGTATGAGAATGCCAAAACCTTCAAGGACAAAATTAAAAGATGGCACGACAGACGCATAACAAGAAAAGAAATAAAAGAAGTAGACCTTGTCCTACTCTTCAACTCTAGGTTAAAACTTTTCCCACGGAAGCTAAGGTCACGATTGTCTGGACCTTTTAAGGTTATGCAAGTCTTCCCACATGGAGCTGGAGAGATTTGGAGTGAAACCTCAGGAGCATTCAAAGTGAACGGGCAAAGGCTAAAGCCATACTTTTAGGGAGAATTCAATACGAAGGGAGCCAATTGCACCTTCGACAACCCTTCAGACAGACCATGAACAATGAGGGAACAGTCTAGCTAAAGACTATAAACAAGCGCTCTCTAGGAGGCAACCCAAAATTTTCAAAATTTCCTTTATATTTTAGCTCTTATTTTTGTTTTATGTTTGTTCACGTTTCATTTTGTAGGTACCCCAAATCTCAATTATGAAAAAGCAAAGAACCAAAAGTAAGAGAGGAAAGGAGACGTCAAGTCAAAACAACGCAAGAAGAGACTATGTAAAACCGAAAAAGCAGCTCTGTGCTAATTTTTACATTCATTTCATTCATAGTAGTAGCATGAAATTTTAATACATAGAGAATTCGAGAGCAAGAAAATTACACGGGTCGTGTATAAGTTTTACACGCCCCGTGTAACCTTCTGAAACCACTGAACTACACCCGCATAAGCTCCAGAAAATTATACGGCTTGGCCTCGTGTAATGTTACATGGAGCATGCTTCGGCAATTGAGAGGGAAATTTTAAGTTTGAGGGAGACAAAGAGTTACACAGGTCCAAAATCCAATTTACACGGGCCTTATAACTTAGCTAGCAATGACGCTTTTAGACAGAGAGTTACACGGGTTCCAAAACCAGAATACACGGACCGTGTAATGTGGCTAGCAAAGTAACTTGGTGGTAGGAAGTTACACGGGTCCACAAATGGAATTACACAGGCCGTGTAACTTAGCAAAAGTGAGAAATTCTGGACAGAAAGTTACACGGGCCTACAGGTCGAGGCCCATGTAGTGATACATGCCCCATGTATCATGTTACAGATGTGATACCTGGGGCACGAAAAGTGCAAAACGAAGGGTCACAACGACTCTTTAAATTCACATAACTCCCATTAAACTCCCTCTCACTCAAAAACTCTTCCTCTCCAAGCTTCCTTCCCTTTAAAAACTCCTCAAATCTCCTCTTTCCTCACAAAACCCTAGCCTTTTTTGTAACGCCCTTAAAGTAGGCGGTTCCTTACAGTCTACTATTCTAGTAACCAGAGTCGGTCCCGACAGTCAAGGGGCTTAAAAGTATATTTAAGTCACCAAGAAAAGCCATGAATTAAAATTAATAGCCATTATATGAAGGTTAAATGGAAATGAAGAAAAAAAAGCATGATGGGTTAAATGAGCCGAGGCCACAGCAATGGGTGATCGAATTGAGAAGTGACTGCGAGGTCAGTCGCTGCCTTATTTTCGAGTGGGACCTTGTGACACCCCAGGCCTAAGAATTATTGTGAAGTTAAGGGTATTGTGAAAAGCACAGAAAATAATCAAAAACTAGTTCAAATAATTGAACTAGGGTTCCAAAAGTAATTAAATGTTACTGGAGAAATGGATCAGATCGGTAAGGGGTAATTTAGTCAATTCACCCTTAGAGGTGACTTTTGGGCTAATTGTCCATTAAAAATTAGAAAATTAAAATTATGAAAGATAGATTTAAATCAAAGAGGTGATGGAAAGAAAAATGAAAAATGAAAAAAGAAAAGAAAAGTCAAAATTTAAGTGAAATTATGACATCATGCATGACATAATAACCTTATAATTTTAATTTTGAAAATTAAGGGATAATTACTACATAAGAGTAACCAATTAAAAACAAAAAAAAATATATAAACTCACTTCATCTTTTTCTTTGCCTTCTTCTATCTCTCTCTCATTCTCTCTCCATTTTCTTCCATGGTTACATATTTCAAGCTCATTAAACCTTGAATTTTCCCACAAATTTTCATGATCAATGTTGACTTTCTTTTGTATAATTGGGTGAATCAATGTTGAGAATGATGAATTTATATTGAAGAAACTTGGAAGAAATTGCATGATTAGGAAGAAAGGAAATTCGGCTAGCTTATGAGGGTGATGAATTTGATGAGTTTAATTAAATTAAATATGAATTGTGATGTGTTAAGAGGTATTGAGCATGGTTAGTGAAGTGAATTTGTGTCCATTGTGCTAATTAGAGACTTAGGGTTCTTGGTAATTATAAAATTTGAGAAAAATTTGGGAATTTAAGGAATTGATGCAAATTGACCTAATTGAGGCTTAAATTGGTCAATTGGTGTGAATTGGAGTAGGATTGAATGCATGGAATGGACTTAAGTTGTGAATGTGATAAGGTTCAATTCTGGCAGCTTGACCATTGCCCATTCAAATGAGTATAATTGAAATTATGTTACTCCAATTGGTGTGAAGCCAATTGGAGATGAAAATTAAGACCCAAAGATACAATTTTTATGTAGAAACCTAGCCCTAAAACAGACCTTAAATTTGTGAAACATTAGGTTGAATCCGGATTACACACCCTGCCACTGTACAGAATTGATCATATGAATAGTACTTGTTCAAATGGTCATAACTTGGTGTAGGAAGGTCCAAATAACCTGAATTTTATACCAATGGAAAGCTTAGACATATTAGAACAACTTTCATGGAGAATACAAACCCAAATTCTGATCATAATCTAGTCAAATTGCCAACCAAATTTAGTCCCTCAAATCTGCTAGACCCAAATTGTGCCCAGAAATTCTGGGTTTGGACCAATCCGGCCAGCCATAGAAAAAGAGGCATAACTTGAGCTATAAAACTCCAAATGGAGTGATTCAAAAAGAGAATTAAAGCTAAGACATTAAGAAACAACTTTGATGAAGGAAGTATAGCTAAATTTTCACTGTAGATGTGGTCAATGGAACAGTAAACTTGGGTAACCAAAACTGAATTTTTGGAAATACATCAAGGGAACTTTGAAATTCAATGGCAACCAATGTCAATAAAATTAAGACCCAAAATGTGGTATATGAGTATAATTAGAAATAGTATACCCATTAGGTATAAAAAAGTCAATATTTTGCCTAATTAGTCAAATGAATAGTAACTCCATAACCCTAAATATAAGAATTCAACTTATAAGACCTAATAGGTAAATTTAGTATGCAAAAATGAAATTAGTGGAATTAATTGTTATAAATGGTTTGGATGGATACTGAAACACTTTAAAATTATGTGTTTCAGTTAAAAAGAGGTCTTCGAAGGAAGGAAGAAAATTGAATTAGATCAAGACAACTAACGAGGTTTGTGCACAACTAGTTTTCAATTGATAATGTTTTACATATTTCATTTGATTAAATGATTTTATTTTCTTTATGTATTATGTTTATCAAGTATTGAATTTATTTCAACAATTATTGAAATTTGTTATGGTATGAATGAGTTTAGTTTTGGGAAATGGTTAAGTTATGAATTTATTTCAATAATTATTGAGTATTGTTGTGGATTGAATAAAATTGGCTTTGGAAAATTGTGATTGAAATATGATTTACATGGGAAATGAACAAATTATGTTTTGAATTGTGATGGGTATGAAAATTATCGGTTATTGAAATTGGCATTGAAATTGATTTGTATTGTGATTTTATGCTCACAAAAAGGGCAATGAAATTTATGATGTTATTTTATATCTCACTATAAATGTTCGACATGGTTATTACCCGTCCCTCATTTATTTAGGAGACACTGGATTTAGCATTGTTTTGATTATCATGGTACATGCACATTGATGTATGATCTTCCTCATATAAGAGGTTAGATCAATGATGAAGATGGCCCTTTAAGAAATTAAATTGTTATCGTGTTAAGGATGGAATGTGCACGATTCGATCTCCCCTACCATAGGGAGTGAGAATCACTTTGAAGATGGCCCTTGCGGATTAGTCTTACATTAAGATAGTGAGAATAAGAATGGATTTGAAAGTGAGTAATTATGATTCCAAATGATATTTTATACACAACTGTTTTAAAAGAGATTAATTATTTTAGTGGTTTATATTTGATACTTTTCCCTATTTAGTGAAATTCAATATTTATTTCCATAAATTGTTGGGAATATTTCAATGTCTAATTATGATTTAGAAAATTGTAATTATTGATTAATGACATTTAAATAAATGATTTACATTATTGGAAGCATTGATTTTGATTTTATAAAATATGATGAAATTAAATACTTCCAAATTCCTTGCTATGATTTTGTCAATGTATGGTATGTTACATTTTAAATTATAGTTGTGCACCACTGAGTTCACCGCTCAGTGATAGCTTTGTATGCTGTCGCAGGTGAAAAAAATGATAGAGCAGCTGAGTGAGATCACTTGAAGCTGTGCCTTGAAGACAGGCTGGGATTAATTTTGAGTATATTATTTGTATACCCATAGGCATTAGTTTTTGACGTAATCATGTAATTATGTGTATGTAAGTATGTTTGAGCAGTTGTACAAAAAACTCTGATAATATTATTTTGGTATGTAATTAAATGCAAATTATTATAATATTAATTTGAGATTTTATTTACCTGTATATTTTTGTAATATTAATTTTATTACCCTAATGAATGTAATATTCAAATTTCTTCCTGAATTTTGTAATTAATGAATTGTTTCCTTTATGATGAGTTTGGCTTGAAAATGAATTGAGTTGATTGCTGGAAATGATTTATCAATTATTGAGATTGAATTGGGAGATTTTTTGTAAATTGCTTTTACAGGTAAATTGAAGAACTGTTTTTACCCAGTTTTAGCCGTAACCACGTGAATTTTCCATTAAATTTTAAAAAATTACCTAATTATCCCTAATAAGTTTTATGACACATACTTAAGTTAAGAACACTTAAGATAGATCTTCTCATCACGCCAACTTTGAAAATACATTTGTTTCGTTAAAATCCTTTGTAGTATATTTAATAGATCATCGGTGGGCGAAGTTCGATAATTTATTAGGTATACTACGGGATCATGTCATACCTTACGGAGGGGTAGCGTATGACATTTTCCTCTCCCAAATCACTGATGGCACCTGCTAAGAGACCAGCGAGAAGAACGGGCTCCTCCTTAAGGCAAGGAGGCAACTCCACACCCTCACCTCCTCAGTCATCACCTCAGCGCCTAAGAACAGCAGCAGCCCCACCACAAGCCGCCCCACAACCTCAACCACCACAACCTCAACAGCCAGCACAAACCAAAATTCTCCATCACCTAGGGATTCTGTGACAACGCCCACAGAGATCTATGTGCCCGGCTTAACAACCGAAGAATAATCTCCACGAAGCATATGGACTTCGGGCTGCTAGAGCAAATAGGGCTGTAAGACGAAATCAATGGGCTCCTTGACAGCATGGGTGGACCAAATTCGCCCAACTCTAATTCCCTGCTTACTGGGACACCACACTAGAGTTCCTTAGGAGTTTCAAGGCCACCTTATGGCCCACTAATAGGGAGGACAGGGGCAGGATTAAGTTTCGGCTCCTTGGTGTTGACCGGGGAATGAACATGGACGAGTTCAATGCCATCTTTGAAGGAAATGTAAGTGTACAATTAAAATCAAGAAAAAATTTATCTTCCCAGCCCAACAAAAGCAATGAGTTTGGGGGAGACAAAAAAAAAGAAGAGAGAAATCCCAAAAACAAATATCATGACAGTATGCTTAGCATTATAAACCCTTCTTCCCCATGCAAAAATCAACAGAACAAACTTGGTATACTTAAGACCTTGTGCATGAAAGCTAACCTCAAGTTTGCATTCCTTAAAACCCTTCATTGGTAACCAAATTATCATCCCTTAACCCCATTACAACCTTTCTAAAAGACCTTTTGATCTTTTGAAAGTATATGCTACATTAGTGAAGATAGGAAATTGAGATGTGCCTATAGAGTTGGAATTAAATCAATCTCAGCAATTTCCATAATAGAGGCTAAATTTGAGGTGAGTAAGTATTTTATAAGTCTATCCTGGTAAAACAGATCATTTGTGACTTATTAATAGCCTTCCATAGAGGAGCAATTAGTTGAAACATCACAAAAGGGGGTGAGGTTTTAAGTAGGTAGCTATTGAAACCATTATGCCTTGAAGGAAGGGAATTGGTATGAAAGATGAAGGAGTCCAATTATATGCATATTGAATTTATGGTTATGCTTCTGAGTTTTTCCCCTAAAATGCATTTTAAAATGGGTTTTCAATTTCCTTAAGGACAAGCAAAAGTTTGAGTTTAGGAGTATTTGATACACTTGTATTATATAGATATTTTTAAGTACATTTGTATAATATTTCATAGCATTTAGATAAGTAATCTCATACATAATAATTAATTTCATTAACTTTTGTAAATTCCATTGCCAAGATCTGAATTCTATGTTTTATGTATGTTTCCAGATGTTCTGAAAAGGTTCCAAGGCATAGGAGCAAAGTAGAGAGCTTGGAAAGGCCAAAGGATTGAGAAGTGTTACTGATACACCTTACACGGGTCGTGTAATCAAAGCCTCAGACCCGTGTAACTTTCTGCTAGGAGAAAGCCAAAGAGCTAAGGAAAAAACAAGGTATACGGACCATGTACCATGCCCCGTGTAAAATATGGAGACCCATGTAAGTCTCTGCCAGGCCAGGATTGAAGATTTACCTGAAGTACAAAAGTATACGGGCTGTGTAATTAGGCCCGTGTAACTATCTGAGGTCCGTGTAAAGTCTTGTCCCAATACAAGATGCAACAATTGAAGCTCCAGTAAGTTACAGGCCCTGGGCCGTGTAGTGACACACGGGCCATGTATCACGCGATAGCCAGTTTCCTGATTTGGCTCCAGCTCTAGTTTTTTACAAAAAAAAAAAAAAAATAGACTTCTAATGCTGCTAGGACTCTGAAAACCTAACCCTAGACATTGTATATAAATAGGAGCAGCAAAAAGCAAAAGGGGGAATCCCCGCCGGACAAAATCACCTTCGCCATTTTCACACAGCCGTCTAGAAGAATAGTGTATCAGCGTCAAGGAGGAACCCTTAGCTGAAGTTCCACAAGATCAAAGCTGCAGATTCTCTTCAGTTCTTTTGTTCTATTTCTTTAAGTGGATATTTCATGTTCTTTTATTTTATTTTCTATTATGTTTGTTAAACTCACCATAAGTGAGTAATTTCTTTATTTTGGAATTGGGAGAGTAACACTTGTAATTATTATTATGGATGAATATTGAGTTTTATTTATCGGATTTGAGTTTTGTTTTTTTTTATTTAATTTCTTGTGATCTTAATGCATGCTATGTGTTGGTACCCACTTAGTATTGATTACAGATATTAATTGAAGGACTAGAAGGTGAAGATTAATATTAGAAAATCGGGATTTTAAACCTAGAAAATCTGACCTAGAGATAGGCTAATGACATTTGTGGAGTTCCATAATTAATCAAAGATCTTAAAGGATTTTCTTTATTAGGACTAATCACCAACGAAAGTAGGGTTTAGCTCTGATCGAAACACACCTTAGGTTCCTTGAGAGAGGACCTAGGATATCTTAAGATTAATTTCCTTCAAAATAACGATCCTCAATTAAATAAATAGACAAGATTAAAATCCATAATAAGATTACAGTGTGAAATCTTAATTCTGGAATTGCTTTAATAGATAGTTTTATTCAAAGTTATTTTCAGCATCCAAAATAAATTTAATTCACTCTTCATACATATCCAGTAGCCTAAATAGTCAAAATTATTGTGTAGCTTTGTACTTGCTAACCAAATTTCTCGAGAGACGATACTTCACTCACTACTTTATTACTTGTTAGCGATCCGTGCACTTGCGGGTTTGAAAAACCAGCAAACAGCTAGGTAAATGGATCTGCTGCCAATTCTTATAAGAAATGTACTTAATATTCATTTCTTTCTAAGCAACCATTTCTCTAACAAAATTATATTTTATATCTATGTGTTTGGTTTTTCCATGATATTTAGGATCTTTGGTAGCCTATTGCTACTTGACTATCATAGTATATGGTCACAAGTTCTACAGTAGTTTCAAACACTCCCAAGTGAATGAGGAATCATTTTAACAAATAGCTTCTTGTATAATGGCCAATAATGCTATGAACTTTTCTTCCATAATAGACAAAGATATACAAGATTTCTTTTTACTACTCCACGATATAGCACCATCATTTAGTAAGAAAGTACATTTTGAGATAGATTTGCTCTCATCTAAATCTCCTCCCCAATTAACATTTTTTCCTCAATAACAAAATAAGTAATCAACTACGCGCTTGAGATACCTCAGTATCCCCTTCACTGCTTTCTAGTGTGCTTGTCCTAGATCAAACTGATATCTGCTTACCATGCTAATTGGATAGCAAATGTCTTACCTTGTACACATCATTGCATACATAAGCCTTCCAACAGCACTCGCAAAGGAACATTCCTCATTCTTACTTTCCTGTGGAGTCTTAGGACATAACCTTTGGATTAAAAGCTCACCTTTTGAAATAGGAGTATCTATTGGGCTACAATCTTGCATATGAAATCACTTAAGAATTTTCTTGATGTATGACTTTTGATAAAGAGATAATAACCTCTTACAGTGATCTCTTGAAATCTTAACTCCAATGACATATGCAGCCTCACCAATATCTTTTATCTCAAAATTGGATGACAACCATTCTTTAATAGAATTGACATATTACCTATCATTTTCAGCTATTAGTATGTCATTTACATATAATGATAAAATTATAAATTTGTCCTTAGATCTTTTGTATATACACAATGATCTTCATCAATCATAGTGAAACCATATGACATGATTACCTGATGAAATCTAATATACCACTACCTTGAAGATTGTTTTAGACCATAAATTGACCTCAAAATTTGACATGCACTGTGCTTTTGTTCTTTTTTTATTTAAACCTATAGGTTGTTGCAAATAGATTTCCTCTTCTAATTCTCCATTAAGAAAAATAGTTTTTCCATCTATTTGATGTAACTCAAGATCCAAACTAGCCACCATAGCTAAAATTAATCTTATCAAGGTAAAATGTAAAATAGGTGAAAAAGCCTCCTCATAGACTATCCCTTCCTGTAGTGTATATCCCTTAGCCACTAGATGAGCCTTGTACCTTTCGATACTTCCATCAGCTTTACACTTAATTTTGAGAACCCATTTATTCCTAATAGCCTTATGTCCTTTTGGTAAATCTACCAACTTTGAGACTTGGTTTAATTTCATGGACTCTATCTCTTTTTCCATTGCTTTAATCCATTTTTCCTTAACAAGGCATGTAAAAGCCTCATTTAGATTTCTTAGCTCTTCATCATTATCAGTAACCATAAATGCTTCCCATTCAATCTCAAAACAATGATGGGGAATGCTCTTTTGACTCGATCAGTGAAGTTGAGATGGGGATGTTGAGTCATCAATGTTTATGGCACTTCCACTAAGATCAAGAATCACTGGTGGATTCACTTCAAGGTTTAATTGAACTTCATCTGAAACTAACTCATCGTTGCCCATATTACTCGCACTCGAAAGTGATTATGGTTGACTTAGAACTGCCAAAATATCTTGATCATGAGTTTTATATAGAGAAAAGTCTTGCCTTATATCCCTTTACTTTGGAAATTCATTCTCTAACAATGTAACATTTCATGATTTGAACTCAGTTACATATTCATTGTCTTGCTCTCCCACAAACACATACTTCTTTGATTGTTTAGAATATCCTATAAAGATACATTTCGTTCACCTTGGACTAAGTTTTCTAAATTTATGGGAAGGATCATGAACATAAGCAACACAACCTCAGGGTTTTAAGACACTTAAGTCTGGTTTATGAGTTATCCATAACTCATATGGAATAGAGGTAACTAATTTAGAAGGCACATGATTAAGTATAAATGTGGCAGTCAAAAAAGTGCATCACCCTAATAGAAGATAAGCAAATTTGCTTATGCCATCACCAACCTAACCATTTCAAACAAAGTTCTGTTATGTCTCTTTACTACACTATTTTATTGCAGAGTGCTAGGAATAGTCAATTGTCTTTCTATTTCTTTCTCATCACATAATTCTTTAAACTAATTAGATAGATATTCTTTTCTCATATCAATTCTTAAAGCCTTAACTTTCTTGCCTAATTGATTTTTAACAAGATTCAATTGAGTATTTACGAAGCAACACAAAGCTTTGGATTTGTGAGAAATTAAATAGACATAACCAAAATTAATATAATCATCTATAAATGTGATGAAGTAATATGCCCCATGCCTAGCCCTCATGCTTATCGGACCACAAATGTCAGAGTGAACTAATTGTAATGCATAATTGACTCTAATTCCTTTCCTAAAAGGTTTTCTTATAGTTTTTCCCCCTAAGCAATGTTCACAAGTGGACAACTCCACTTTACTAACATCACATAGTAAGCCCTCTTTAGCTAACCTTGACATTCTTTGTTGGTTAATATAACTAAGTTGAGTATGCCAAATAGTCACATCATTCACATTATTAATAGAAGATGTGATAAGAAAAAAACAGACATTATTATTGATGTCATGAATAACATCATAAATTATAAAACCATCCAAGGGAAAAACCAGAACCATAAAAACTTATTCCCAAAGACAAGTGAACACCATTTTCATGAAAGTTTAAATTAAAACCAAGCTTAAGTAAAACCTAAACTAAAACTAATTTCTGACGTATTTCAGGAGCATAGGAAAAGAGTTTGAACACCATGCATGACTAACTTAAAAGTGCAAATCCCTTTTACCTCTACTTTAGAGTTGTTTCTGACGTAAATCCAGTTTACTCCATTTAGAAGATACTAGAATTCCATGAAGGCATCCATGTCCTTCACTATATGGTCTATTGCACCTAAGTCTACAGTCCATAAAGGATTAGATTCAGTTAGAAAAAAAGAACTGGAAACATTCATAACACTTACAAGAGCAAAAAGGTCATTTACGCTTTTAAGCTTAGTGTAATCTCATGTAAAATGCCCTTTGTTTCCATAGTTGTTACATTTCACCTTGGCAACATTCTTCTTTTTCTTCTTAAAGGGACCCTTCCCGTTTCTAGTATGATTACACTTAGGCTTTTTATTGGCATTTCTTCTACCTTTCCCTTGTTGGGGCTCACCTTGATGCTTATTCATTTGTCCTATAAGACCTTGTGAGCTAGAACTTGCCATGTACACATTAGTACCTAGATTATCAAAACCAAGGCATTCCTCTTCTAACTCAAGATGGTGAATAGTATCCTCCAAATTTTTTATGTTAACATTATGAGTGAAGTGCATCTTCATAGGTTCCTAATTACTGGGTAAAGAACGTATCATAGCTTACACTTATTGTTCATCAATAAGATTATAACCAACATCCTTAAGCTCATTCACCATGTTTGACATCACCCTCATATGTTTGCCATATTATGCTCAAGGCATTTCTTATATGTGTCAAACTTAATTGGGAGAGCCCTCGGTTTGGTAATCGACGTGCCTCTAAAATTTTCTTTTAGCGAAGACCACATGTCCTTCACTAGGTAATACTTCCCAAATTCTTGCATGATGTCATCATCCATGCCATTCAACAATATAATTCGAAACAGGGAATTCTTTTTCTTCCAAGCATCATATGCCTCATGGTCTTTCACATGTTGGGCCGTATCTCTAGCTTCAAAAGCTTTCATGATAAGGTTGAGAGTCTTAAGAACCTCTTGTTCTTTCAACATATACTGGATTTTCATACTTTATATCTCATAATTAGCACTATTTAGTTTCTTGCCTCTGTTAAGTTCAGCAACAATATTCTTAGCTGCTGAAGCCATTCCTAAACACTAAGTTCTTTATAGAGATAACTTAGACACATTAATTGAATCCTTATATATATATATATATAACATAATCATTAATTAATTATGTCTATAGATATCTCATATTAGCATTAGAATCAAAAGTTCACTATGTTCCCTATCATCATCTAAGGTCCTAATATGTGATAAATATAACATAATAATAATATAAAACACCATATCTTAGAAAGAAACTTATAAACATAATATTTTAATGACCATGAAATTAAAGTAAGTATATTCCAGAACACATATATATAACACAAAGAAATAATAATAATAAAAATGCTTTCATTATATATTTATATTTCTTTTTGAATATCTATAGTAAAATATCTAACGTTCTCATAGATATTCAATATTGAAAGCATTACATCAGACTTATAGAGAAATGCCCATTCAAAGAGATGATAATTGTAGAACACTAAAATAGGTATCAAATCTTTTAAAGCTTTTTTTAGTTCAGGTCCAAGCTTATAGTATACATTAGGTAGTAACTTCCCCATCAAAATTTTCTTCTTAACATCACAGATAGACAGTCTAAGAGAAGAAATTGCAGTCTTCCTAGCCACCTAGTTAGCATATTACTTAATAGGAATTTGAGTAACCATTTTTGTCTTCATTCAATTTTCACCAAGTGCATCAAGAATTCCCTTGGAGTAATTAGGGTTCCCCTGAAAGCCATATATCTTTCATATTCTTGTAAAAGACCACATTCACATATAATACTCTGAATGATCTTATTAACTTTGATAATATGATTCACCAAACAAATTATTTCATCATCATAACTAATGGGGTCCATTTGTTGCTAGCTAAGTCATTAATCATTCCATTGACTTTGTCCCTTTGTTGGACAGTCAAAATCCTCCTAGGTGTTTGTACAGTACGCACCATTATCTATAATAAATACAAATATAAAAAAATCACATTCTAAAAAAATAATAATATCATTTTACACAAAAATTATGCACGTAATAATAATAATAATAATAATAATAATAATAATAATAATAATAATAATAATAATAATAATAATAATAACAACAAAGGAAGACTATGGCAGATCTAAAGACACGTAAGACTGATCCATAGTCTTCCTTTATGGTAGGCTTTTCTTAGAATCCCTATAGAAAATAGAATAAACAAAGTCAACATAATAGTTAAAGTGTCATTAAGTAGACATTATTACCACTTATATAGAGTATACAAAAGATTAATGTAACAAGTAGGCCTCATATGGCTTATTATTCAACAAGTATCCAAGTGTTCAAATGTATGTTAAATTTATTACATCATAATTATAACATGAAAAAAAGGAGGAATCTTAGAGTTAATATGTGTCCTTAAACATTCTCTATGTGCAGGTCTGCAAAAAGAAAAACGAAGAAATGAAGTTAGGTACTTGTAAGAAGCAACCAGGAAAATTAATTCTTCGAGTATTCAATGGTCCCTGGAGTCTGCAAGTTCTTACAAGAACCTTAACAAGAGCAAATGAAGGCTGAGCACCTCTAGAGGTATCTGAGAAAAAAGTACCTATAGAGGTAGTTATAGGGTTAGTAAGGCACATAATCATTGAACATTTTGGCAAAGTCTCTCTATAATACAAGCATCCAGAAAATTGGTTTTTCAATATTTAGCAAATTTCCAACACAATAATCAATAAAACTTGTAGAAGGTACACTAGAACTTAATGGAGGGACTTGAGGTACCTAGGATTTGAGGGACTTGAGACAAACTTTATATTTGAAGCAAAAGTCCAAAGGCCATTTTTACACCAACAAAGTCTAGAGGCAATTTCTTTAATGTCAAAACAAGTTTCAAGACTACAACTCACTTAAATCTTAAAAATACATAATGAAATTGAAGTACTTACAAATTTCAAGCTTCAGATCTAACACCCACAAAGCCCAAATGCTAGATGTGTTTCAAACAACCAAGGTAGGCCGAAAGTAGCAACATCGATGGTGTGGGGTGCTTCGATAATGGTGAGTAGTAACGAACAACATTAGAAACACTGGTGATGGCTCACATGTAATGGAGATAAGCGAAATGTTACATAATGGAGAGAATTCCTTATTCAAAAACCAAAAAAAAAAAAAAAAGAAAGAGAAGAAGAATGCTAGTAGGAATAGACGATTAGCAGTATGATGGAGGCATGGGTTTTGGGTGTTAAAGGTTTTGAACGGGTTCTAGCATTTGGAAAAGAAAGTTTGAGAGAAAAGAAAGAGTGTGAATGGAAGAGAAAGAATGTGGTAGGATAAGGATAAAAAGGAATATTCTATTTAGGTGCTAAAAGGGATAATTGTGATCGGTTGTAGAATAAGACAAATTTGGCTAGGAATCTTATCTCCTTGGAAATTAGATGGGTCTTAAAAAGAAGAATTACTTTAAAATTAAAATTCTTAGAGACAAAGTGGTGCTTAAGATCAAATTTTTATAGGAGATTAAGGTGCTTAAGTGCTTATAGGCTGGAGTTATATTAAAATTCTATGTGGAATGGCTTGTTCAACCAATACATATGCAGGAAGCATTGCTTACACCAAAAATATTAATTTATGGACCATTAATTTTTTTAGACATATAATTAATTAAAATTGATTTTTTTGCAAAATTAATTTAATTAGTTTTGTTTGTAGCAATTAAATTATAAGGCCTAGATATTATCAATTGGTTACTTTTGGTGGATAGATATAGTTATTAGAAGGTGGGAAGCTAATAGCAGTTAACTAAGATGAGAGAGGTTACAAGAAGTTAGAGATAATGGAATGTTAAGAGGAGGCACTTTAGGTAACTTCTGTTAGTAGTATGCCCTAGAGTATATCATTTAGTATGTATCTTGTACATGTTTTATTAATAAAAAAGGCAATTTCACTTTTCTGTTTACATAATATATTTATGTGTAATAGAAAAGGTCAATTGATATTTTATTAGAAATTCTATTCTTAAGTTGTTAAGAATATGAGTGACAGTATTTTCTAGCATAAAGTATCATAAATTGGTTCACAATCGAGGATACTTCACACAGGACATGACTTATCCAGAAAGATTGTATTCATGTTTGTTCCCAAGGTATTTATATGAGATATAAATAAGATGGAATGGTGAGTCTCATGCCATATAACAAACATGATAGGCACTTATACATGATAAGTAGGCCGAACCAGTGACACTTATGACAAGCACGTGGAGTTTACTCTTGTCAATGCATTGTCATAAATTATATCAGTGCATATAATCTTTAGACCTGAGATAACACAGTTATCTTATATATAGGTGGTTTGAGTTTGATACTGCTTTCATACTTGTACTGTGTATGGGTATATGGGTATGTGTTGGCTCCTACTAATTATATATGGAGGTAGCTGTTGATCAAGATGGAATCTATTACCCATTACCCTAAGTAAATTGGGATAAAATCCTATGTTCATTTAATTGTTCTTAATGTTTCAAGTTTCTGGCCAGGACAGACATATTTAATCAGAAAAGCGTTTCTGATGAGAAAATCTTTTTAATCAAGAATTAGAATTAAAAGAGAACATAATATTCATAGCAAATGGGGTTTGACATAAACCATGACTCCAGCTCGAATTGGGATTTTGTAATAGAGAGATTCTAGTGCATGGTAACATATGATTAAAGGTTCATTTAAGGTATTCCTTATTACTTATTGGGTGGCCATGGCATGCTATAGTAGGTGTTAACCATGGTCTATGAGGTGCATAAAATGATTTAGAGAAATCATTTATGGTAAGTAAGAGTTCTGATGATATTAAGAGTTAATATCATATCTCATTGCCAATTAGTGATGAGCCTAGTGAGTCACACACATACACAAGTAATCACTAAGTTAAATGTGATTTAATTAATTAGTTAAAGAGTTTAATTGATCAATTAAATAGGTTTGATTTACAGTTAGATTGCAAAGTCCCTAGCAAGGCTTGAAACCAAATCTAGGTTATTGGATGTATAGTATAAGTTAAATTTATATTTAAAGTGTTTAAATATGAATTTAATTATGAGAAATTAATTAATAGAGATTAATTAATTAATTTATATTTGATATAAATTGATTAGAAGAGGAGGCAAAGGAAGGCAAATAGAGTTAGAATTGGAGAATTCTGATCAACCAACAGATCAGATGGATATAGATCCATCTAGTCAACCTACACCTATTGATGAAACATCTACAGTTGTTCCTCGCAGATCAACCAAGATATCTCACCCACCAGTGAAATATGGTTTTCTTCATGAAGAAGAACAAGAGTTGTTTACTCATGAAGAAGTAGATCATGGAAATAATCCACTTACCTATGAAGAAGCTATGTCAGATACAGACTCTTCAAAATGGATTGATGCTATAAAATCCGAGATTGATTCCATGTATAAGAATTAAGTTTGGGATCTTGTTGACCCACCTGAAGGTATTGTAACGATAGGGAACAAATGGGTTTTCAAGAAGAAAATTGGTTCTGATGGAAAGGTAGAGACCCATAAAGCAAGGCTAGTAGCGAAAGGGTTTCACCAAAGGCAAGGAATCGACTATGAGGAGACTTTCTCGCCTGTTGCCATGCTTAAATCAATTAGGATTCAATTAGCAATAGCTACATACTATGATTATAAGATTTGGCAGATGGATGTCAAAACAGCTTTTCTTAATGGATACATTGAAGAAAACATTTTTATAGAACAACCTAGGGGTTTTGAATCCCAAGATGGTTCTAAAGTATGCAAGCTAAAGCGATCCATTTATGGGTTGAAATAAGCTTTGAGGAGTTGGAACATCAGTTTTGATGAAGCCATTAAGTCATTTGATTTTATCAAAAATGAGGATGAACCATGTGTATATAAGAAGGTTAGTGATAGTGCTGTCACTTTCCTTATCTTATATGTGGATGACATTTTGTTGATGGGTAATGACATAGGAATATTGATAGCTGTAAAGGTATGGTTGTCAAATACATTCTCCATGAAAGACTTAGGGGAGGCAACCTATATTCTTGGGATTCACATTTATAGAGATAGAGCGACAAGAATAATTGGTTTATCCCAAAGTCTATACTTGGAAAATGTGTTAAAGAGGTTTAACATGCTTAATTCCAAGAGAGGATTATTACCAGTGAGACATGGTATCCAACTTTCTAAAGAGAAGTCTCCAAAGACACCTGAAGAAAGAGATAAAATGGCAAGGATTCCATATGCTTCGGCTATTGAAAGTTTGATGTATGCAATGTTGTGTAATAGGTCGGATATCGCATATGCTGTTAGTTTGACTAACAGGTTTCAATCCAATCCAGGTTTAGAACACTGGATAGCTGTCAATAATATCCTTAAGTACTTGAGAAAAACTAAGGATTTATTCTTGATATATGGAGGTAGTGACTTGCAATTGGGTGGTTATACTGATTCTGATTTCCAATCAGATATCGATGATAGAAAGTCTACCTTTGGATATGTGTTCATTTATAATGGAGGTGCAGTCAGTTGGAAGAGTTCCAAACAGAGTACGACTGCAGATTCCACTACAGAGGCTGAGTATATTGCTGCATTAGATGCTGCAAAGGAAGCTGTTTGGATAAAGAAGTTCGTGACAGAACTTGCAGTAGTTCCTTCCATTGAGTCAGCAGTTCCACTCTACTGTGATAACAATGGAGCAGTCATACAGGCTAAGGAACCCCAATCTCACCAGAAATCCAAACACATAGAAATGCGCTACCACATTATCAGAGAGATAGTTGGGCGAGGCGATGTAGCCATGCAGAAAATAGCATCAGCTAAAAATCCAGCTGATCCATTCACTAAGCCTATGTCACAAGCTCAGTTAGACCGACATATTGAGAAGATGGGTCTAAGGTATTGTAATGAATGGCTTTAGTGCTAGTGGAAGATTGTTAGTAATTTGCCCTAGAGCATATAATTTAGTATGTATCTTGTACATGTTTTATTAATAAAAAAGGCAATTTCACTTTTCCGTTTACATAATATATTTATGTGTAATAGAAAAGGTCAATTGATATTTTATTAGAAATTCTATTCTTAAGTTGTTAAGAATATGAGTGACAGTATTTCTAGCACAAAGTATCATAAATTGGTTCACAATCGAGGATACTTCACACAGGACATGAATTGTCTAGAAAGATTGTATTCATGATTGTTCCCAAGGTATTTATATGAGATATAAATAAGATGGAATAGTGAGTCTTATGCCATATAACAAACATGATAGGCACTTATACATGATAAGTAGGCCGAACCAGTGACACTTATGACAAGCACGTGGAGTTTACTCTTGTCAATGCATTGTCATAAATTATATAAGTGCATATAATTTTTAGACCTGAGATAACACAGTTATCTTATATATAGGTGGTTTGAGTTTGATACTGCTTTCATACTTGTACTGTGTATGGGTATATGGGTATGTGTTGGCTCCTACTAGTTATATATGGAGGTAGCTGTTGATCAAGATGGAATCTATTACCCATTACCCTAAGTAAATTGGGATAAAATCCTATGTTCATTTAATTGTTCTTGATGTTTCAAGTTCCTGGCCAGGACAGACAAATTTAATCAAAAAAGTGTTTCTGATGAGAAAATCTTTTTAATAAAGAATTAGAATTAAAAGAGAACATAATATTTATAGCAAATGGGGTTTGACATAAACCATAACTCCAGCTCGAATTGGGATTTTGTAACAGAGATATTCTAGTGCATGGTAACATATAATTAAAGGTTCATTTAAGGTATTCCTTATTACTAATTGGGTGGCCATGGCATACTATGCTAGGTATTAACCATGGTCTATGATGTGCATAAAATGATTTAGAGAAATCATTTATGATAAGAAAGAGTTTTGATGATATTAAGAGTTAATATTATATCTCATTGCCAATTATTGATGAGCCTAGTGAGTCACACATATGCACAAGTAATCACCAAGTTAAATGTGATTTAATTAATTAGTTAAAGAGTTTAATTGATTAATTAAATAGGTTTGGTTTGCAGTTAGATTGCAAAGTCCCTATCATGGCTTGAAACCAAATCTAGGTTATTGGATGTATAGTATAAGTTAAATTTATATTTAAAGTGTTTAAATATGAATTTAATTATGAGAAATTAATTAATAGAGATTAATTAATTAATTTATATTTAATATAAATTGATTAGAAGAGGAGAAACAATTATTTTGGATTGAGAACTCAAAATTATAACACAAGGGTAATTTGGTCATTTCATAGGGTGATATGTGGCACCATGAGATGGTGACACATGGCATCATGGTTTGTCATTTGTCTTCCTATCATGCATGATGATCAAAGTCAAGATTAAACCTAGCTTTGACACTTGGCTTAAAGTGATTAGGTCAATTAAAATTAGGATGCAATCAGAAGATGACATGTGGCAAGAGTTTTAAGTGATGACCTAATTATATAATGTGATGTTATGAAAGAGTAAAATACATTCTGATTTTTTTTAAAAGGTGCCACCACCCATGAAGCTCCTCTCCTCTCTTCTTCTTCTTCTCTCATCAATTCAAAGAGAATTAACCATATTCTCTTGAATTAAAATTACTAAAAATTGTTTCTAGTGTCCTATATACATCTACAACCTCTCTAAAGGCAAATCCCTAATTTCTAATTAGTTGGCAAGGCTTGAGAAGCTGTTCAAGGGCTGCCATTGGTGATCTTGGTGTGGACAAACTAGAGGGATAACATTTGGGGTCTTAGGTGCTTTCCAAAGGTACCAAACACATCTACAGTGCATCAAAAGATTAGTGCACATGTTCTTGAATTAATCTAGGGTTCTAATGAATTAATCTGTTAATTCAAAAGTCTTAAATAGCAAATGTAGATCCTAATACATATTAAAAGGATTTTAATATGAAATTGAACATTGAAATCAATAAGGTCTATAATGAATCTTGCATGATGCATGAGACCCTAGAAGAAAATTTTTGAATTCAATGTTCTAATCTAATAAGTTTTATGCTTCTGCTCCTACAAATGGTATCAGAGCCACTATATTTGCCATTTAGATTATTTATTATATAATTTAATTGTGTGATTTGATCATAAGATGATTGATTCATTGCTGGTTGCTTCAAAGAGTGTGGCGGCATGCTTGGTTGTGCACCTTGGTGCGCATGGTTTGAGCACCACCATGGTGCGCATTGTATTGGACTTCAATTGTGCAATTGTTGTATGCTTTGATGCTCATAATTATGCCTATGACTAATTAAATTGTTTAATTAGGAATTATAATCATACAATTAAATTTGTTTGAATGTGATTTAAATCTGAATTTTTAAATTTGTTTGAATATGACTCAAATCTGAATTTTTAAATTTGTTTGAATGAGATTCAAATATGAATTTTTAAATTTGGTTGAAATTGGAATTTTTAAATTTGTTTTGAATAAGATTCAAATCAGAATTTTTAAATTTGGTTGAATGAGATTCAAATCTGAATTTTTTAGTTGAATATGAGATATTCAATTTAATTTTAGTATGTATGTTTTATTTATTTGTTAAATGGTAATATGCATGATAGATGATCATGGACAATAAAAGACCAATGTGATTGGATTTATTTCTTTTATTTTTCTTTGGGTTGTAAATTAATTAATTTATTTTGGTGGCATGTTTTATAAAGGTTGTAATATTTTTGGGTTATAATTTCATTTATTTGAGGATTTTAAAGTCCATGTTCCTCTAAATTCGCCTTGGTATGCCAAGGATTACAATGTAATGGATTGTAAGAAGATCAAGGAGGTCAAGAGCATTGGTGGGACCAGTGGGAGGAATTCAAGATCAAGTATTGATTATGTACTCCTTCCGCCACTCTTGTAAAATGAATGAATGAAATGCACCTAGGAATGCCCTGATTCAATTCTTGGTGGCTTAGAATTGAATCCCTTAGAAAGTCTATGATCATACCATATTTATATGTTTATCCATGAATGCGTGAGATATATGGGAATGTATGTAAGTATATGATATATGCATGCTAATTGGATAATGTGCAAAGTGAGACCATAATATTAATTAAGCCGACCACAAAATCTTCCAAACAAATGATTAAGTTGGAAATGGTATAATTAAAGATAATTATATCATGGGCCCTCCATTGAGGCAATTATTTTAAGAAATTTTAAATACTTACATATGGTGCAATTAATTTCAGAGATTTTCTTAAGAATAATTGTTAAGCATGAGATGTTGTAAATATGTAAATGGTTTAGTGGCCAATAATGGATGTGCCTGAGGACATTAAAATTATTTGCATGTTTACTGGCTCAATGGAATCGACTTAACAAATGCAAGATAAGTCAATAATGGATGTGCCTGAGATTTTGAGCATTAGGGGCTGGGTAAATGATTGAACCTTACACGAGATGTGATGGGCAAGGAGTTGCTCACTTACAGTTTATTGCAATTCCAATAATGGATGTGCCTGAGGATGATTAATAAGACTATAAGAATTCAATCACCCATTAGAATCCATCCAACTAGGATTTCCGTTTTCTACTTTGGAAGTGTAGGATTTGCTAAGTTAGTATGAGGACCAATTTGATTAAAAAACCATAATCATTTTGGTTAAATACATGACACATTTACTAATTAATCTGGTTATTTTCTACAGTTAATTTTCTGATAATAATGAGCACACAACAACTACCACCATCCAATATCCTTGCGAGCATACTTGATCGCAATAGGTTGACAGGACCTAATCTTTTTGATTGGCTAAGAAATTTGAAACTTGTCCTGAACCTTGAACATATAGGATATGTTCTAGACTCAAAGGTTCCTGGTCCCTTACCTCCAGAGGCCACTCAAGAGGAACATGAAGCTTTGGACAAGTGAAAGGAGCATGATATGAGAGCCAAGTGTTACATGCATGCTTCTATGAGTAATGAGTTACAGAAGCAACATGAGAACATGCAATATGCAAGTGAGATCCTCCTTCACCTACAAGAGTTGTATGGTGAACATAGCAGGAATGCCAGGTATGAGATATCTAGGCAACTATTTCGCATGAGGATGTCTGAGAGACAAAATATTAGGGATCATGTCCATAAGATGATTCGGCTTATTGAGCAGCTAGAACATCTTGACTTTAACATGGATTTCCAGCTGTAGACGGACTTGATTCTTCAGTCCCTTCCTGAGTTATTTAGGAATTTTGTGACAAATTTCCATATGACTAAGCAGGAATACATCTTGGCTGGTCTACTTAACATGCTAGTTATTGCCCAAAAGAATATGCCGGGCAATAAAGGAAAAGAGGTAGCTTTGATTACATCTTCTTTTGCTGGAAAGTCCAACAAGAAGAAGGGTAATAAGAAAAAGAAATCTCAAATTCCTGGTCCTTCCAAGAAGATAGCTAAACAGAAAACAAAGACTGTAGCTGACAAAGGTAAGGGAAAGTGTTTCTACTGCCAGAAGGATGGGCATTGGAAAAGGAACTGCCCAGAGTATAGCAATCTAAAAGAATGCAATGCCATGATGAAAATCAACTCAAGTTCAAAATATTTGGCACTTAAGATTAGGTCATATTGTAAAAAATAGGATTGCAAAACTGGAGAAAATGGAGATTTTATCCTCATTGGGTTTTGAACCTACTCCAACTTGTGAATCCTGCCTTCAGGGCAAAATGACTAGATCACCCTTTGTTGGACAAGGACTAAGAGCTGAAAATATTTTGGAGCTAATACATAGTGATGTATGTAGTCCATTTAAAGAAATGGCTAGAGGTGGTTTTCATTACTTTATTACCTTTACTGATGATAAATCAAGGTTTGGGTATTTGTATTTGATGAAATACAAACATGAATCCTTTGAAAAGTTCAAAGAATTTAATTCTGAAGTAGAAAATCAAACAGGAAAAAGTATTAAAACTCTTCAATCAGATCGTGGAGGTGAATACTTAAGTACTGAATTTGATGAATACTTGAAAGAACATGGCATTGTTTCCCAGCTGACTCCTCTAGGAACTCCACAGCTGAATGGTATATCTAAAAGGAGAAATCGTACCCTATTAGATATGGTACGTAGTATGATGAGCTATACTGATATGCCATTCTCCTTTTGGGGATTTGCATTAGAATTAGCTTTGCATATTATGAATAGGATTTCATCAAAATTAGTATCTTCCACACCTTATGAGATATGGCATGGAAGAAAATCAAGTCTTAAGCATGTTAAGATTTGGGGTTGTCCAGCTTATATCAAAAAGCTGAATACTGATAAATTGAAAATCAGATCAGAAAAAGGTCGATTTGTTGGATATCCAAAAGAGAGTTTTAGATATTATTTTTATTTACCTACATCACAAAAGGTTGTGGTAAGTAAAGATGCCACATTTCTTGAACAACAGTTTGTTCAAGAAGGAGGCAAAGGAAGGCAAATAGAGTTAGAATTGGAGAATTCTGACCAACCAAAAGATCAGATGGATATAGATTCATCTAGTCAACCTACACCTATTGATGAAACATCTACAGTTGTTCCTCGCAGATCAACCAAGATATCTCACCCACCAGTGAGATATGGTTTTCTTCATGAAGAAGAACAAGAGTTGTTTACTCATGAAGAAGTAGATCATGAAGATGATCCACTTACCTATGAAGAAGCTATATCAGATACAGACTCTTCAAAATGGATTGATGCTATGAAATCCGATATTGATTCCATGTATAAGAATCAAGTTTAGGATCTTGTTGACCCACTTGAAGGTATTGTACCTATAGAGAACAAATGGATTTTCAAGAAGAAAATTGATTCTGATGGAAAGGTAGAGACCTATAAAGCAAGACTAGTAGTGAAAGGGTTTCGCCAAAGGCAAGGAATCAACTATGAGGAGACTTTCTCGCCTTTTGCCATGCTTAAATCAATTAGGATTCAATTAGCAATAGTTGCATACTATGATTATGAGATTTGGCAGATGGATGTCAAAACAGCTTTTCTCAATGGATACATTGAAGAAAACATTTTCATGGAACAACCTAGGGGTTTTGAATCCCAAGATGGTTCCAAAGCATGCAAGCTAAAGCGATCCATTTATGGGTTGAAACAAGCTTCAAGGAGTTGGAACATCCATTTTGATGAAGCCATTAAGTCATTTGGTTTTATCAAAAAATGAGGATGAACCATGTGTATATAAGAAGGTTAGTGATAGTGGCTGAGAAGCTGTTCAAGGGGTTGCCATTGGTGATCTTGGTGTGGACAAACTAGAGGGACAACATTTGGGGCCCTAGTTGCTTCCCAAAGGTACCAAACACATCTATAGTGCATTAAAAGGTTAGTGCACATGTTCTTGAATTAATCTAGGGTTCCAATGAATTAATCTATTAATTCAAAAATCTTAAATGGCAAATATAGATCCTAATACATATTAAAAGGGTTTTAATATGCAATTGAACATTAGGTATATAATGAATCTTGCATGATGCATGAGACTCTAGAAGAAATTTTCTGAATTCAATATTCTAATCTAATAATTTTCATGCTTCTGCTCCTACAACTTCCATGTACAGTGGCATCCAAAACCTTTCATTCAGAGTTCTCTTTAGGTACTTTCAGGATGATTATAAATAGTAGAGGCCCAGCAATGCTGCAAGCCCAAGTCTTTTATCCTTTATTTTATCATTGTCAATTTTATTTTTCAGGCCTTATATTCAATTTACAAAGCCTTGTATTTACTTTTTAAGCAATCAAATCAACTCTCTTTCAATTTCCATCACACTTTCCTTATAATTAATTGTGTAATTGATAAAGTTATGCACATTAGAGTTAGTTCTTGCAATTATCTGTGTTAGAAGTTAGAAGCATAATTTAGGTGATTAATCAATATGTAGCACACTAGTAAATCACAAGCTATCAGCACGCCAAATTATTTTTTAAGTAAATACTATTAACTATTCCATGCATTATAAGATGTAATTGTATATTCTAGATATGCAAGTAGATAGTCATGATAGAGAATAAAAAAAATAAATAGGTGAAAATAAAAAGTTGTAATTAGGGTCAACTGAAACCTAATCACCATGTTCAAAAGGCTTGGCCTAATACCTATGTTGCTTAATACCCCATTCATCGATTATTTTCTTATCTGCTTTATAAAATTTGACAGTTTTTTTAAACATGCAGAAGAAATAAGGCCTAAATGGCAAACATAACCAATAGGGTCTAGAAATATATAAAGCATAAGGCCTAAGCCACTCTCACATCAAAACAACCTAGATACAAGGCAACCTAGGCCAACACTCAACCAAAGATTAGTCTAGCAAAAGACCTAACCACTAATGTCGCTGCCCACCTTTATGCTTTAAGTGGGAAACGCTAGAAGGGAAGTTGGAGAAACCCATTATCCAAAGCAAGAAATAAAGACACAACACAAAGGCCACCAATGGATCTAAAGGAAACCAACAAAGGAACTCCCTTCTCCACTTGTTAGGATTGATGGTCGATCGAGGAGGGTGATGCTACAAAATCATTGGCCTCTCAATCTTTTATAGCCTAGTGATCAACCTTCAAACAGTAAGGAAGAGGCATGTATGCTAGAGTAGCCGATGTCCATGCAAGGCTTAAAGCCTTCCCTTCAAGCAAACGATATATAGCCCCTAAACCTAGATTTTCAACAAACCAACATTGAGCTAAACCACCCAGCTTATAGAAAATTCGATCTACTATAAGAAACCCTCCCTTTGAAGCTCCAAAGATCAGCAAAAATAGAACCAAAACTAGCTATCTATAAAACCAAGGGTGGGGAGGGAAACCATATCCTAGTTGGTGAGGTAGACCAAGCAAGATCAACTTGGCTAAACTAAGAGAAACAGAGGAAAAATACCAAAATAAAGAGAAAATTCTCTTTCTAAAAGGTTAGAGAAGAGAATTCTTTTAATATTGGATTGTATTGTATTATTTGCCTTTGGTCAATAATTCACTTCCACTATAAGGATATGTCCAAAGATTATGCTATGCTTCTTTAATTAATTGACTGGATACATTGCTTTGAGTTTGCTAAGGTTGATACTTTGCTCCCTAATAGTAAGTCTAAAAGGATTTGTTTGTTCTTACATTTAAATTTTCTCTTATTTATGCATCAAATAACATTACATCATAGTTATGATATTTATTTGATTAACTATGGATGAGTTCGTTGGTTTTCTGCACTACATTCTATTGGATGAAATTAGACTTGTTGGTTAAAGGTAAAATAGCTATAGATTTTAGATAAATTATGTAATATCATACTCATGAATCGAACACTCACCACCATCTAATTATTTTTTTTAGCTTTATGAATGTCACTGAATAAAATTTGTTTTATATAAAAATGCTTTAAGATTTTGTATTTGTAGATATTCTATAGTTGAGCTAAAATAGTTGGGTAAAAGATATTTTATAAATATTCTCTCTCTATGTATATTTATTTTTTAAAATTTTTGTTTCAAATTTTGAGTTAAAAAAGGGCAATAATCTTCTCATCTTGTATAATTGAATTAGTATTATGGATTAAATTTACATCTCCTATCATGTATAACCAAAGATAATGGAAATATATCTATGTATCTAAAGTGTCATTCAGTAATTATGAATAGGTTTTATAAATTTAAGGTCAAATACATCATTTTGGCACCTGACTTTTACTGGAAATGTCAGTTGGCCCCCTAACTTTTTCCTTGTCAATATTTAACACATGACCTTTCCTTATCAGTTCGCCAAATTCATCTTAATAAGCATGTCACATGGAATCATGCATTAATACTAGAGTGATATTCTTAAATGAAGATGACAGTGTACATACATATATACATACATATATGTGTGTGTGTGTGTGTGTGTGTACACTGTCACCTCATTAACAAAATAGTAAAATACCTTATGCATCTTATACAAGAAATCCAAAAGTAACCAGCTTTCTCCTTGATGCAAAGCATGAGCTTCCAACCTCTTGGCAATGCATCCCTAAGCACACTAGCATCCACAATCTTCTTCTTCTTCCTGCTATTCACCTATTCTCCCTCTAACGCTTGCAAAAACCTTAACAACTCTGCCTCTATATATATTCCCACCATTTGCCTCCTCAGCTTCTATCTCTTGATACTCACCAATGCCACTAAGTCCATCTTAATTCCATTCTTATTCATCATCAACATCTTTCCCTTTTCCATCTTCATTCAATATTCTTCACATTGCCATATGTACCAATTGCCTCTCTCTCTCTCTTCTCTCTCTCTCTCTCTCTCTATTTGCTTATGCTTAGTCTTAGTCACTTGATTGAGTAGTTGATTGAAGGCGAAATTTATTGAATATAGAGCAATCTATTTGGGAAGTGTCTATATTAGTTTTGTTTTGGTGATAATAGAGATAAAAGGAAGAGGAGAAACAAAGGGAGGAGGAGAGAAGTTCTAACTAGGAGAGAAGGTGGAGATGGATGAGAGGAAGGGACTTTGTGTGGAGGTGGTTTAGGTGATTATGGTTGTTAGAGACAAGGGAGTCAACAGTAGTAGTGATTATAATAGTAGAAGGAGAAATGATATGGTTCCTTTGGATTGGTTGTAGAAGATACAAAAATGAGGGTTATGTTATGTTTAGGGTTAAATAAATTTTACTCTTTTTTTAGCATTTTTTTTTCTTTTTATCATTATCTTACTTGGCAATAGTAATACAAATGGACATATTAAAAAAATCATGTTAGCGTTACTTTCCATGTTATCATGCGTGTTTATCACGGCCATTAGTCTTCTAACGTCATGTGTTAAATTATTACAAATTTTAAAGGTTATGTGTTAAATATTGACAAGCGAAAAATCAAGGGTTAATTGACTTTTCCTATAAAGGTCAAATGTCAAATGATGCCTAAATTTAAATTTATTACTGATTTTAACGCCTTAACTTTTTAAATTTTAATGTCACCTATATATATATATATAGCCTAAAACTAATTGAATGACTTCTAAATTAAGTCATTTAATTTAATAATAGTACTTAAAAAATGTTTGATGACATAAACTTAGAAAATGGCCACGTGAATATGATTCAAAAAATAAAAAAAAAATAATATATTAATCAAATTATTTTAAAATCTTAAATTATTTGATATTTATCTTTAAATTTTTAAAAATACTTTCTAATACTTAAGTTTGAAAATTCCCTGATATAATTACTAATTAATCATTAAAAATAGGTTATCTAAACAGTTTATGCTAAAATGCAAAACAATTTCTATCTATCCATGATAGAATTGCCAGTTGTGTGGCATTTAGTATGATGGTTGTTGTAAAAAAATATTTAAAAAACTAATAATCATTTAGCAATTAAAAATTTAATTTGATTTAAATAGGCATATAATTATTTAAAATTTTAATCTAAATTTAAATTATATTTATTATAATTAATAAATAGTATGATTTTAAAAATACAAAATAAAAAAAATATTAAGTTATATTATAATAAATAATTTGCCTAATGCATAAATAAAATGATTAGTTTTGATTTGAAAATGAATTATGACAATAAATTTTAAAAATATTTTTTACCTAATTAAATAAAAGTTCTAAATGATGGAAGAGTATATGGAATAGTACAAAAATTTCTCAAACAATATTTCAATATAATTAAGAAGAATTAAATAAAAGTGAAAATTTTCCTTTCTGTGTCAATTTATTTGGTTAAAAATTACCAAATCCTTATATAAAATTAAAGATGAAATAATAACACTTTTTTTAGAATACATTATTAGTTTTAACTATTATAGATAAATTGAAATTAATTTTTAATTACTCAAACAATATTATTTCATAAAATAAATTACAATTAGTAGATTAAAAAAAAGTACTATTTAATCTTTCATTTTAATAAAAATAACTACTAAATCTTTCTATTTTGAAAATATGTTATTTATTTTTATTATTTATAATCTGTTAAATTATTTAATCTTTGCATCAATATTTCTGTTGGTCAGTATATTTTAATGTCATTCAAACTATTTTTTAATATCTTTATTTTAATAAAGTTAATTAATTAATTTCTATATTTTAAAAAATATATTTATTAATCCATGTAATTTGGTTCTGTTAATTTTGTAGACTTTTTTTGTTCAAAAATTTTTTGTTATAATCAAACTGACTTGACCCTCTCTTGTTTATATGTTTCTTGACTTGACCCTCTCTTGTTTATATGTTTCTTACACAAACCCCCAAACCCCCCCTCTACTCATATGTATATATATATTTTTTCCCTTTGCACCCATACATTTCTCTTTTCATTATCTTTTATCATCTTTTGATAGAAAATGGTACAAGATGTATTCAAAAAAAGTTAATCAATTTCCCTAAATTTTGAAGTAATTAAGACGATACTATTAGACAATTATTCTAATAAAGAAAATATGAAAAATAATACTTAGAGAATTATATAAAAAGTGATTAAGCAATTTAAGAAAAATGTAAATTCAGATTTAGTCTAGCAAAAGTTTCATTTTTGATCTAGGAATATATTTCTAAAATATTATATTTTTTAAAATTTAGAACTCAATTAATTAATTTTATTAAAATATAAAAATTAAATAATATATTTTTTTAAATACGGGATCGATTAATTAATTTTAATAAGATAAAAAAATAAATAGTAATTTAATTATTATTAAAATAAATCAATAAAAAATATTTTTTTATAAAAAAAGTAAACTATATTTAAAAAAAAATGACTTATATATGTGTGATATACATGTATCGTTGGTTTACTATTAAAACTAAATAATTGAAAACATTTTTATGAAATGAAAAATATTTTTCATGCACAGATTATACTTTTAAACAAATAGAGGCTATATATATATATATATATATATATATATATATATATATATATATCAAAATATTAGGTTAAATATTTAATTTTATTAAAATAGAGAGGTTAACAATAATTTTACCCTAAAATATAATTACTAAAAATAAATCAAAAGAAGAAGAGGGCTATAGGGGAGGAGGAGAAAGAAGGAGAGGTGCTTGTGCTGCTTCAACTGATGGGAAAAATTTTTTTGAATCTGGTAGATGCTCATATTCTTAGTTGAACCTTTGTTTTCTTTTATACTCATCATCGATTGATCTAACACGAACCTATAAACAATAACCTCAGATCATCCAAATGTAAGTAACCGACGAATCTTTCTCTGCTCTATGTCCAAAATCCAAACTCCATGGATTTCTCAACTCTTCAGTCTAGAGCTTCTACCGCCTACTTCCCACCTCACCGTACACAGTTGCATCCTCCCATGCACTTGGACTCCTTCTCTTCTCCATACCAACCTCCTCAAAATCCCAACAACAAATCACAAACCCACAAATTTCTTATCCTCTTCATCTCCCTTCTCACAGTTGCTTTCCTCTTTTACCTCTTTTCTACCGCTCAGAAGATCCACCATTCGTCGAAATTTGCCGAACCCAAATCCCAATTCTTCTCTGTTGTTATCGATTCGGGTCCTTCTGGGTCTCGCGTCCGCGTCTACGAGCTCTTGGTGGAGGGAAGCATGCCTTTTACCAATGGTCAAATGCCGCTGATTGCTGGGTCCATGAAGGTTCGGTCTCGATTGGCTGGATTTTCAGAGAACCCGGATAATGCAGGTGGTTTGGTTGATGGGTTGGTCGAGTTTGCCAAGGGGTTTGTACCCAAGAAAGAGTGGGCGAATACTAAGGTGCAGTTAATGGCCGGTGGTGAGGAAGTGGAGGGGTTGGAGTTGAAGGTGAGAGAGATGATATTGGAGTCTTGTAGACGTGTTTTGAGAGAGTCTGGGTTCACGTTTAAGGAAGAGTGGGCACGGTTTATTGAAGGTTTGTGGTTTTGGTTTGTGATGTGGAAGTTTTTTTTTTTTTTTTCCATCTTTTTTGTTTTCCTAGTTTGGTTGATTGAAAATGCAATTTGATTTTTTGATTTATTATTATTATTAAGATATGAGAGCTTAAGTTTCCTGATATTGACACTTGACAATGTGGCATTTTAGCTGAACCACTTTGGTTAAGAATCAATGTTTTATTATACCTGAACATATTTGTTAATGTAAGTAAGTGATCAAAGAGCAGCAGACAAGCTCGAGTGTAGTTTTGAGTTCTTTTCTTGTCTCTTTTCAACTGCTTCATGTTTTTTCATCCGGGATATTGATGCTGTATTTTTTTAAGCTTTTAAATGGTCTCATGATGGGGATGATCTGTCATTAGTTACATCATGTAAATATGAGATGTTATACTTTTTTGATGGTTAACCCTTACTGGTTTAGTAGTTGGTAGCAGACCATTTGACTATATTGAAGCCCATGTTGAAATTGATTTTCTTAATCGTCTTCATCATATTTCACATTGCAGTTATCAACCAAAAATACTCCTTAACAATTTAACCATTTCATTTGTTTTTGAACTTTCTTTTCTTTCTTGTATTAAAATGTAGACAGCAAACGGTTAACTTCTCATTCCTTGAATCCTTCATCCTGTGCACTAAGTGTGTACTTTTATTTTGATTTATCATTGTTTACAGAAGAAGGTTAATGGCCTTTGCTTGCAGCTCTTATGTTATAAAAGTTTAAGAATAACCTGATTTAGATGACAGATGATGTGATCACATTGCAGATGGCGAAAAGGGTGTCTTTGCTTGGGTTGCTGTAAACTATGCTCTTGGAACACTGGGAAGTGATCCTCAGAAAACCACTGGGGTAGTTGAACTTGGTGGAACTTCTTTGCAGGTTGTTTTCCACCATAAAACTTTAATTAAAAAAAAACAATTGCTTTTTTAAAGGGTCAAATTCCATGCATGCTACTTTGTACCCCATGCAACTCAAATTAAGGTGATCATCTAAGTCTTTTGATTGTTGTTAGCCAACTAAATGTTGCTTGAACTTCTGATGCTTGGGTTCCATTTGCTTCTGTCACAGACTCACGTTGCTTTAGTTTTTTAGATATACTAGCATCTTTTCTTCCCTAGAGGGTACATGCTTATGAATTAAGATGATAAATTCCTCTGCACTTGATAAAAATTTTGGATTTTTTTAAATTGGATTCTTTTCTAGCCTTCACGTCCCTTTGACATTTGATGCGAATCTCAAGAACGATGCTTGAAACCCACGAACAGGTTTAGTTTATAATCCCAATAAAGCCAAAATCAAGTTCAAACACCAACGAATATCTTGACCTATTAATTATAAAGAATTGAAAACTAAGATAATTCAAAGGTAGAATTAAGGATTCTTAACCCAAAATTTATAATCAAACAAGAACTAAGAATATCAAGATTATTAAATCCTACAAGATTAATCACTCTTGGAGAATTTAGTTTAGTTCAAGAAAGAACTTAAGGAAAAATCCCTCTCTTGTATTAATTTAATCAAAAGTAATGTTCAATTGAAAAAGTATTAAGTTAGCCTTATATATGTGGCTGAAACCCTAAATCTCTAAACTAAAAAAAATAAAATAAAACCTAAAAACTAATAAAAAAGTTGTAGTAGCTGCACTTCTACCTAACGCCCGAAAACACATAAATAAGTCCCAAAATACATAAATCTGACTAAAATAATTAAATAAAACTATTCAGACCTGTCCTAGATAAAAAAAAAAAAAGTTACGCCAAATTGGCATAGAAGCCCGTCAATTCTGTCCAAATATTTCTTGATCATCTCCCATGCAAACTTGGATCAAAATAAGCCACTTCCTATCTTCTTGTAACTCCAATTTATTGATTGTATCTCCATATTTAGCTTCTTGTGCAACTACTTCCTCAATTAACTCTTGCATCTTCTTAACTCTAGTCCTTGTGATTGGAGCTTCTTGTGCAATTGCATCTTGAATCATCTCACGAACATTCCTAGGATTTTATTGTTCTTGTTGATTTCCATCAACATTACTATTTGAACTGCTATTGAGAAAATACTATCTTAAATATATTAATTAAAGTCTATTAAAAATTGTTTTTAAGTTAAATTTGACATGTTTTAGTCATAAGAACTCCAAAACTGCTAAACAACTTTTCCAAACTACTTTTTTTAACAACATTTAAAATGGTGCTTTTCCAAAAAGCAGATTGGAACTACAATCCCAAAAACAGGCCATTTTTTGCCCCATAATAATCGTCAACATTGTGGATAAAGTTAATGTAATATCACAGGCATTAAATGATAATGAGTGCATTATATGTAAATGCCTTTAATATTGCTTTTTGGATGTATGCTATCCTAAATTGAAAATTTGATCCCTGTAATTAACATATGCAGGCTGCATTTGCTTCAAGAGAAGTAGCAAAAGGGCAATCTCTACGGATGATCAAATGGGCTGGAGTTGCTTACAATATTCAGACACAAAGCTTTCCGAAATTTGGCCAGGTGTTTCCCATGTATATTCCTTTGCTACTTAATGTTCAACATGCCCAATTTTCGTCTCTTTTTCATTCTTTCCAAATGATATTGGAAATCTTGCTATGGATACCAATTTGCATTTTTTCTGCGAATAAAAGCTGCTTTGGCTGGAATGAAATTGTATCACATGATGTGATTCATGTTTGCTGTTGATTTTTCTGTGGAAACTTACAGTAAAAGCTACAGTTTTTGTGCACGCTTGTGTGTTTACTCATTATCACCAGTTTGCACTGCAATACTCCCTGTTAAGCACCAGTGAGTCTGAGTTCATGCGTGAATATATAGACCAAATGAAAATTTGAAGCCTTCTCTTTAGTCGAAGACAGACAGACAGTTATCCACACGAGTTGGGCCCCAAATATGAGCAAGATATAGACCCTGAATTTTTTGTATCAATCACTTCTCTTGTGTCCCTTTCTACCTCAGTAAACTTTTGGGAGGCAGATTATAGTCCTCTGGCTTATATAATGTACGATATGCATCTATTCATGATTGCATGGCAGAAAGATGGGAAGGCAAAGTGGAGACCTTAATGGACTATTATTTTATTCATTCAAGTAGTTAAGTAGTTGAATCTCTTGCAGTATTGATTCTTTTGAACATACTGCAATAATTTGGAATTTATTATTCAACAGAATTATTCTTTTTTTTTTTTTTTTTTAATTTGAATACTTGAAGACTTGTGTTGGTTGCATTGTATTGACATTCATATGCTGCATACAAGCGTCAGAATGCATTACAGAGTTTAGCATTATCAATTAAGTCTGGATGAAAACACTGAAAATTGATTTCAATTTTCTCTAAAATGCAGATTTTTGGATGCTCTTTAATCTTCTTATGTACTGCTAATCTTGATGAATTTGGTATGATTAATCAATTATTCAATGCAGCAATAGTTATTTGGGGCAGGATTGGGGGTCATGGGGGTGTTTATTACAATCAGGTCCGTTCTTATTTGATGAGTTAAGGTCAAGACACAAAAGTAACCATACATTGTTTTCTTTATGCTATTTTATCACGTCAAGAAAGTCTTTGATAATGTTCTTTCTGGTTCTGTGCCATTATGTTCTCTTCTCTGCACAAGTTTGTGTTATTTTGTGCTGTTTCGATAAGATCAATGGTATTAATAATATTATGGAGGGTCTTTAACCAAAGAATGACTATTGTTTTATTGTAGGATGCAGCATGGGAGTCTCTACATGAGCTACACCATTCTAGAGAGTTGATCTCCCGTAAGTCTTGTGTTGACCTTTTCTTTCACAAAACTGTAGGATGGAGATTGAGTTTAGAGGCTTTGAATTTGAGGAATGCATCAGCACGATTTAATATCTTATTACTACTGCTAGCATTCTTTATCTCATTGCTTTAGTTACCCCCTCAAACATTAGTTATCTTTGGTTCTATTCTAATTGTGATTTTGAGAAGATTTGAGAAGTTGTAACAATCATGGTTTCAAATTGCGGTCGCGGGTAACGGAATAGGCCTATAACGGCCGTAATGTAACGGTAACGGCCTGGTGTTACGCAAAATTTTTTGAAAAATTTGTAAAGTTCATAAAATGACAATATTAGTAGGTACAAGTAAAATTAAGATATACAACTATATAATAAGCACAAATACATCAAATAAAGACATTAAATCTATCATATTTTGAATATCATTAGCATTAAATAATATTATAGCTAGAATAGAAATATTTACTGATGATCTTAGCCAGTGTTGTTAAAGGCGCTCCTAGGCGCTGGGCGAGGTGAGGTGATCCTCTAGCGCCTTGCCTAGCTCCGCCTAGCCTGGTTTACATGAGGCAATTGCCTGGGAGAGAGAGGCGCAGGGCGTGAGGAGAGGGAGGCGATGCCTCTATTACATAACGTTTATTTTTTTATTTTTTATTCATTCTTTAAACGTCAAGAGTTAAAAACCCTAAAGAGGAGGCTCTCATTTCACCCATGGCTCCACGGTTGCTTGAACAACCCAAGGAATAAGGTGTGTCTATCTCTCATCCTTCCTCTCTTTCCCTCCTCTACTTCTTCCTTCCTCTCTCTGCTCTCCTCTTTCTTCTATTCTTCCCTTCTCTCAAGTCCTGCATAGCACCCATGTTTTTCTTCTTTTCTTTTTTCCTTTTTAAATTTCTTTTTCTCCTCTCCTCCTCCTCCTTTTATTCTTTCTTCTCTCACAGTCATGCCATTTTTAATCTATCTGCAGCACTTATTTTCCTGCATTCTTTCTTCCTTTTTACTTTTTTTTTTCTCTCTCTTCTCTCCTCCTCTCTTCTTCTATGCTTTCTTCTCTCACAGTCACACCATTTTTAATTACCCAGCAGCAACACTTTTTTTTTTCTTTTTTAATTTGTTGTTTCATTGTTTGTTATATGGGCATTGTGATATGTATTTGTTAGATGGATATTGTCAATTTTGATATGCTTTTTATTAAATGAGTATTGTGATATGTTAGATTGAGATGTGTATTTGCAAATAGTTATTTAATTTTGAAATTAGGTCCTATTAATTGGAGACTTGGAGCATGGGTAATTGTCAATAGTGATTTTTTTATTAAACGGTATTGTAATATGTTAGATTGAGGTGTGTTATGTATTTGCAAGTGGTTACATGATTTTTAAATGGTTTATGTTCTATTAATTGGAGGTGTGATGTGCTTTTTAATATGCTTTTTTACTTATTAAACTAGTTAAAGGTATGAATTTTTATATTAAAAGTATATATATAAAATTTAGGCAATTTAGGCTATAGCATCTTGCTTCAAAAAGGTCCTCGCCTCGCCTCTCGCCTATCGCCTAAGGCTATAGGGTATCCTATTGCCTCAGTGTCTCCTTTCGTCTTAATAATGCTGATCTTAGCTTAGCAAACAATAAGAGAGAGATTTTGTAAAAGAAGGGAGAAATTTAAGTGAAAATTTGAGATAATATGAGAGATATAGTAGCTATGAAAGAGGAAATATGAAGACAAAAAAAGGAGAAGTAAAATAATACTATTTCCATGTAATTGCAGCAGAGGAATAATTAAGTAACGGCCGTTACTGTTACGTAATGGTAAAGTAATGACTATTACTGTTATGTAATGGTAAATAACGGCCATGAGTTATATAATGGTCATGATGGTAGTTGCACCTGCAACTCTAGATTTGCCTGTAAATAACAATGTATCATGTAACGGGCCATTGTAAAACCTATAAATAACAGCAGAAACCATGGTAACCATTTTAGTCTGTCAATGTGTGACAATACGTACTCTAGTCTTAAGGTAGGAGGAAAAGACCTCGTACTAAACCTCAGGGTTTCAATTAAATGGCAATTGAAAGTTTAAGGGTAACTATTCTAGATTTCCAATCTCCAAAATTGATTGCATATTTCCTTCTTAACGCTATTATTATGAGGGATTTTTCTTCACTATTATATTATCATTGTAATCTCTCTCTCTCTCTCCCCTCCTTTATATATTTAAAGTATTAAAATGACAGAGAAAGAAAGTTGATATAGTGAGTTTATGGAGAAGTGTGGCATTATATATGTGAATGCATATATTTACAGTTCTTCTTCTTTTATATGCACATCCAATGCTCCCCATCTCCTACTTAAGTTCAAGAAAGTGCTCTCTGAATAATTTACCTTGTTTTAGACAACAGGCCTGGATAAAACATAGAATTTTTCTTTTTTTCATGTTTTGGAGACAATTGAAATGTAGAGGGATAGAACAGATTGGAGAAAAGTAGCAAAAGAAGGATTTATGTGGTTTGGCTACAGAGAGCGTACATCCACACACACAAAACCTCAAAAGGACTACATTTTTTTCACTTATGTTGTGTGTCTTGCATAGTATATAGAACTCCATATTTATAATGGAAGATGCATAATATTTGTAGGATGCTATTAATAAATCATAAATGGCCCCTAAGATTTTAGTAATTAATCTCATGATTTTCTCATAATCATGGGATTGTTCACTGAGACATATCTCATGCATTAAAGAAAAATCTCATCAATTCTAATATTCCTCCTTGATGAGATTTTTGCTAAAGTCATGGGTTCATTATCAACCTCTCTCTCTCTCTCTCTTTAATATGTCCTCTCTTCCCTTTTTTTAAATTTGATTTTTATAAAAAATTCTCTCTCTCTCTCTTTTTTTTTTTAACATGTCTTTTTTCTTGGGTCTATTTCTTTTCTTGAGAAATAGGGGAGAAAATAGAGTAAGGACTTCAAGGCCTTGGCTTTGAGGAAGAAAAATAGAGTAGTGACTTCAACACTTGGCTTTGATGAAGGAGAAGAATAAAGTAGGGACTTTAAGCCTTGGCTCTAATGAAGGAGAAGAATGGTAAGGCCTTCAATCTAGACTCTGATATCATATAGAGAAAATGGATAAGAACTAATTCAATCCCAAAAGTTAGCTTAAGGAGGAGGATTGCTCAAGTTCTTATATTTAGTTCTCTTGCCTTAAGCTAAACCAATGTGGGTTCAGTGTTGTTAAAGGTAAGGTTAGGTGCGAGGCGAGGCGAGGCGAGGCTAGGTGCTAGGCAAGGCAGGCAAGCCCCTGGCACCTTACTTGGTTGACGTGAGTCAACATGTGCTAAGGCAAGTGCCCGAGGCTCTAAGTTGAGAGGCGAAAGGCGTGGAAGGCAATGCCTGTGAGAAATAATAAAAACTTTTCTCTTTTTCTTTTTTTTTTATTTTTTTTAAAACAATGTAAAGTTAAAAGAAACCCTAAACTTTTTGTCTTCTTTCACAGCAGCAGCAAATTGGAGACCACAATAACGTATTAATTCCTCTCTTTATCTCCTCTTCTTCTTCTTTCCTCTTTCTCTCCTCTTCTTCTATTCTCTCTTCTCTCCTTCTCTCTTCTTCTCTCAATCACGCCACAACAAAACTTTAATTTTTTTCTATTTTAATTTTTTTCTTCTCTTCTCTCTTACTTCTCTCTTTTTCTCTTCTTTTATTCTCTCATCACACCATCTTTACAGCAGTGCAGCACTTGTATTTTTTTAAAAAATTTTTGTTTCATTTTAATTTTTTACTAGATTTGTTTCTTTTTAATTTGTTGTTTCATTTTTTGTTAGATGGGTATTGTGTTATTCATTTTGTTAGATGGGTATTGTGATTGTGATATGCTTTTTGTTAAATGGATATTGTGATATGATGTCCTTGAAATTGAGATGTGAAAATCATTTTTGGGAATGAGGACTACTACAATGCTCCAATACTGCATGAATTCAAATATTTTCATACCATTTTGTTCTCATTGTTATTGGAGCATGCATGTGAGGAGGCATATTTATAGGTGGACTAGCTCTCTAGTGAAATATTTACTGTGAATCTTATGTTTTTTTTTATTGAAGTTCTAATTTACAATTCAATCACTCATTTATGAGGCAGTTCTCCTTCCCTTTAGATTTTTTGAGTATGTTTGCACATTATTATGTTCTTATTTTTTTGGTATTATGACTGATCTACTTGTATGATATTTTTATGTTAAAAATCTATTCGTGTTTGTGTGTATATAATTTAGGCAATTTAGGCTATAGCGCCTCTCTTCAAAAAGGCCCTCGCCCCTCGCCTAAGGTCATAGGGTACCCTCTCACCTAAGTGTTGCATTTCACCTTAATAACACCATGTGAGACAACACCCCTCCCTCATGCCTAGGCATAAACATCTAGAGCGTGAAGTTTGCAGGCATGAATATTTGCGGGTGGAACAATATCGAGACAATGGTTGACTTTGATACCATGTTAAAATTTAGAAGGTTAGAAAAGATAGGAAAAAAGTGGCAAGAGAAGGATATATATGGTTCAGCTATGGAGAGCCTACATCCACGGACTCTAATAGAGACAATTATGTACTCATATATTTTCATTTTGTACATTCTCAAGATGTTCCAACTGTATTTATATGTTACTTGCAAGATTGAGGAATTAATTTAACTCTTTCCTCTCATAATAAATGTTGTTGGGAGATGGGAGACTTATAAACTATAGGAATAATTAATTATCTAAATTTCACACAGTTTTCATCAAGAAAGAAATTTTCTGTAAGTGGACTGTTGAAAAGATATAAACAGGTGTTCCAAATCAATATAACCTTAATCAGATAGCTAAATGAACCAAACTTAGCTTATTACAAAAACTATTAGTTCCTTTTTATAAAAAAACAAGGGGTGTCCCTCCACAGTATGCCCAACCAATGCAAGTGAAAAGAGGATTGAGCTTTTTATTTTTTGTTGAATATTTAACTTCCTGTCATAAATAAACAAGGAAGTCAGCAATTTTAAATGCATTTCCCTAATAAATAAATTTTATTGGTCATTAAAAAAAATGGATTAAAGTCTCATTTATATGTTATATACAATTTACATAAAAGAAATTCAAAAATAAATGATGATTTGTGAATAATATACATACAAATATTTGGAATGAAGTTGGCTCCTGGAAAAATGTGATTTGAAAGGTTCACTTTAAACTTTACCATAAATTATGGTGTTTTGTGCATTGCATGTTTACTTCTGGGGGTCTACATATTTACTTGCAATGGTCAGGTATATCAGTTTCACTTCTATTCAAAATTTTGATGGCTTGTATAGTTAGTGTTTTAACATCAATTTCAATAAGTATCCTTGCATCTTTTTAGAAATGTTGTAAGTATTGCTAAAATGATTATGCAGTGCCTAATGATAAGGAGGGATCGTTTGGCAACCCTTGCATTCCCAAAGGATATGAGCTGGCATCCAATGCAAGTGATGCCAAACTTCTCTTATCGCACCCAGCTGGAAACTTTACTGCCTGCAGACTTGAAGCTTTGGCATTGTTGAAGAGTAGACAAGGTAACATCTTATAATTCTAAGTTTGATGAGTTTTTGACCTTTTATGTTTAATAATGTTTCGTTGTTTTATAATTCATTGTTTCCTTTGACCTGAGCCTAATGAGGACTCTCTTAAGATTGTCCTATTATTGTAGTCTTTTGGCAATTGTATCTAGACCTGATCATTGGCTGGGCTAGGCATCTGCCCAACATTAATAAAAAAATATTTTTAAAAAATTATTAAATAAATAATGTTTATATATAAAATATATTTTATTATATAAAATTATTTATTTGGCTGGGCCCTCTGCCCAGGCCCAAGGGTGTCAGGCTGGGCCAGGCGGACAGGAATTTGCAATTCAAAAAGTATAAAATTATGCGTACCATGTGTTAGTGTCATCTTGTTAGATACTATGATGTCTTTTATTATATATATATATTCTATGTTTTTTAGAGTAAAAAGATTTGTAACAACCACCAACCACAAGTTCACTATTTTGCTTTGTTTCTATTCTAGAGGCATCATATGGTCCAATTCTTAACAGATATTAGCAGCAAGAAAGTTTGTTTCCTTACTTTGTGACACCTGCAATGGCAAAGAACTTACTTCTTTTATTCCTCAATGCAAAACTAGGAAGGGGCTTGGGCTAATATGTGTAATGAAGATTGGATAGATATTGGAAAGGGAAATGACTTTGGCTTCTTGAATTTTTGATAGATTTTAGAATTCAATTCAACTCAACTCAACTCAACTAATCCTTTATTCCAAAAATTTGGGATCGGCTATATGGATTCGCTTTCTCCACTCTAAACGGTTTTGGGTTAAATCCAGATTTTAGAATTCATTGATCCAATTATTATGACTTTTGCATTTTTACCTTCACATTGGAGTTAATTTGATAGATGATAAGGTTTTGCATCTTTGCAGTTGGTTTTGGTTATCTGATAATTAAGATAATCCACCGACTCAAGGTAGAATCCTAATTTTCACAGCCTTGATAAGAATGATTTTATTATCCAAATTTTTTTCTTTGTTACTTGCCCCAAGACCTTTACTTGCTGTATTATTTAAATACAGCAATATGTTGTGATGACTAATAGAAGGTTCTTCGAAGGAGAAGGTATTGAGCAGAATAATTGATGCCTAAACCTTTAACTTTGTCAAGAAACAAGGAACCTGAGATGGATATCTAGAACTAGCAAGAGTAAGGAAATCTTGTCCCTCTGGTTTGAGACTTGTTAAGATGTTATTGTCTGGCTATGTCAAAAGAAAAGAAGTGGCAGATTGTGTATCTGGCTAACAAAAACGCCTGCCTTAAAGGGTACAAAGCTTTCCTCCCTTCACAAAGTAGGTAACTAGTCCAAGGTAGGGAGGGCATCCATCCCTACCTAGTGTAGCTTGCATCTCCTACCAACCAATTCATAATTCTCATGTCATCGTGATGTCAAAGGGCCAGCGTGGGCCTTCTTGCAGCCCCTGTATAAGGATGGTAAGGGTAGTTGTTTTAACATTTTAGTCCGCCATGTGTATAAACATGCTCATAATTTAGAGACAGATTTGGGTTAAGATGTATCTGATGTAGGATATCGCCCAAGAAAGGCAAGGATAAAATTATCTGATGCTTAGAAACATATCTGATCTTCGGGTTTCACCAATCCTGGTTGCAGGACCTTAGATTTCATTGGTTAAACTGTGAATTGAAATATCAAAGGTCTTGTTGTGTATATGAAGTTGTTAACTTTGTGAGCTAAATTATATGGCTGAGAGGGTAGATGAAATTATGGCTGGGATATGTGGATCTCTATTTTTTTTTATGCATTTATTTTTTATGGATGGCTTGTACCCAACAAGATACATATTAGCGTCCAAAATGTTGCATGCTGCACACAGTTTAGAAAACTCCAGTTGTTATTTCCATCATGAGAAAGACATTTTCAATCTTTGAGCCTGGAAAACCAGCAGATCAATTCTAGTAGTCAAACCAGGAAACATAGATTGATTTAAGCATCTAACCGGGTGAACCAACCAGCATCTTCAGACTTCCAAAAATGCTAGAAAAAAGATTTAGGCTAGGGAGCTCCTAGGCTGTTTTAGTTGCTTCATGTTTTGAAGTTGGTTTCTGTTCTCAGCAATATAACCTATCTTTTTGATAGATCTTTTAATAAACTTTTTTACTTTGCATCAATGGCCAATACATATAGTGGAGGTTGTAGGTTGCTAGTTGACTTATGCTTATCTCGTGCAATATTAATATGTCAGGCAATAATATTTTATAGATGGTTAGGCATCATCTTCTAATGTTGGATCTGAAATGTTGAGACCTTGAGGTTATTGATTCAACGTCTTAAGATATTAGTTTCTGTTGAAGTTTAATTTTAAGGCCATGGAATATCATATGTTATCATATATGAATAGGATTTTAAAATAATGACATTGGTAGTGGTGTCAGTGATGGTCTCTGTGTTGCAATATCCAACTATATTTGACCATATCAGATTGTAGTACTGTGCAGCGCTACTATGAATTATATTTTTAAAAGTTCACATAATGACACAAATCAGTACTGGAACAAGAATTTAACTAAATATGCAATAATCTTATAGATCTAACAATTTATTGTTCAACTCAAATAATAGCCAAATTAAACTGGACCAAAATGATGCCTTATAGTGTAAAAAGCTTTTGAAGCACCCCTTGTAATTCAACATAACTAGTGTTCTGATGTTGAAGTAATAGAATTTTGATGCGCTAGAATATAGAGGGCTGAAATGAAAAAAAGAGAGGACTCAGGAGTGTAAGTGTTTAAAGCTATTGGGTGGGTGAAATTATGTTTGGGAAAAAGAGAAGGTGCTCCTTCTTGGGTTTTTGCATCAGTAACATCTATTACAAATGTTAACTGGTGTATCAGACCATGTCAACATTAACTTGGCTAGTCATTTTTATATATAAAGCAAACTAATCACTTATATAAATTTGAATTAAAATGAATTAAATTGTAATTTGACTAACATTTTCTTTAGAATTTAACATAGCATTAGAGTCCGGATTGGATTGTGAGTTTCAGCTACGCATAAGGCTGTATAATTGAGCCCATATTAGGTTAAAATACAAACTAATTGTTAAGTGGCAACCATGTGGTTGCGTTTGAGTACATCAGGAAAGTATAAACATAAAAGGGTAAATATAAGTGGTTATATTGCAATATTGACTTGACTAGTTATTTTGATATGTGAAGCAATCTAATTACTTGTATAAGCTCGAATTAAAATGAATTAAATTATAATTTGACCAACACTTTCTTTAAAATTTAATAATTTCATATGACGCAATGCAGCTATAAATCTAAATTCACAGACCCTTATTGTCCAAACCCGAACCGATTTCAGTGTCTTAAATTTTCATGATGTTTGTATCTGCAGTTTTCCAATACCTTGTTCATAAATGCTTTTCTTCCAATGAAGAGATGCTTTTAGCTTCTTATAAACAATATTATTGGGCTTGGACAAGCTTATTTTGAAAAATCATTCCTTGTAGTTTATCTTTCCTTTCTGTCACTTGCACTCTCTTAAGTGATAGCACTGGTAGAGTTGTGATTGTTCTATTATTGCTTCATAGATATCCTCGCTTTCTCTACCCCTTTGATATTTTGCTTGGAAAGAATACAAGAAAATATTTGTTATATTTTTACGTTTTGCAGCAAAATGCTTACATTCGCCATGTAAAATTGTGCCATCTTTGTTCTCGGAGCTACAAGGCAAGCATGTTTCTCAAGAAACCTTGTTCTATACTTCTGAGGTTCGTATATAGTGGATTTAACTTGAAATTTAAGGCAAACACTTTAGGTTATATAATTTTAATTCATTTTATCTATGGGCTACACATATATCATGAAAGATGCCCTTTTCCCACCTCAGATGTATATTATGTTGTTGGTATAAATCCAAAAACAAATTTATTTGAATCTAAATTTAAAGCAATTATCCTAACTATGAAAACTGTAAATTTAAAAGCAAAATAAATGGAGAAAAGAAAGAAAAACTCTTTTGGTCTTCAAAAATTGGGTGATTGCTCCCCAAATCTTCCAAGTATCCAAGAGCTTTTCCTTGGGACCTTTTATTTGTGGCTGATTTTTGGTGTCTCAGCCAAAAGATGTTTTGAGCTGATGAAAGATATGTTTACATACCCTAGAAAGTGGTCCCAGCCTCCAAAATTCCCAAAACACAAATTTGGCTGGTGAAACACAAAAACAACGCCACCCTTCGTAGTTGACACGCCCTTGCCCATGTGACTAGCAGACTGGTGGTATTTCATGCCTTTTGGCATCATTCCCGCATAGAACACGCCCTTGAGCATGTCTCTTTCCATGACACGCCCTTGGGCATTTTTTTTTGCTGCCAGCTTTCTTTTTTGCGTCTTCAACATCCAATTACACAGCTGCATGGCACTTACAAAACATGGCCCAAAACTTGAAGAACATGGCCTCTGCATGTATTATCATCTTTGCATTTTCAATTTCTTTATTCTTCTTTTCATACCAATTAAAATATGAAACATGGTCCAATGAAGAAATCAATGCTTTGCATGATAATTTGCCCTTGAACTTGTCATTTACTGCATGCATATTGAGAACATGGCCAATGCATCAATGTTGATTCTCTATATAAAAGACAACACAAAAAAAAGGAATAAATAATAAAAAATTATTTAAATTATTAGAAACTTATTAAAATTAATAAAAAAAATAACATAAATAACTTACTGAAAACATGGCCAATGCATCAATGTTGATTCTCTATATAAAAGACAACATAAAACAAAAAATAGAATAAATAATAAAAAAATTATTTAAAGTATTAGAAACTTTTTAAAATTAATAAAAATAATAACATAAATAGCTTATAGAACTGTTAAAATTATGCACAAAAACAATAAAACTATCACGGTATCACCAATTATTGTTAATATTTTATGCATTTTTCCACAACATCTGTCCTTCCTTGATAAGAATTGTTGGAGTCTCAACAAAGTGGCTTAAACAAGACTTTGCTAGAGTTGATACTTATGGGTCCCTCTCAAACTGAAGGATTACGGGATTTCTTTTGTTATTGAAATTGAGCCACTTGGAGACTTAGACTGATGAAATGCGGTCTAAAATATGGCATACTTAACTTCCAGAAGTTTTTCAATGTATATGTAGCTTCTTAAAGAAATAGAGAACTTCAAAGTTATTATGGGTTGCGACTTGGGAAATTGGGACCAATTAGAACTCAATTATTTTGAATTGGATCGTGGACTTATGTTATTTGAATAGTTAAGGGATTACATTGCAAGTACACTTTCAAGTCTTTTGAAATTTAATGTATAGTGTGATTTGTATTTGAATGATATCTTTTAAAGCAAACAGGAAAAATTTCAACCATAGATCAAGGAAGCAAGGATACAGATACAAATATTTGGATACATAGATAAATATAACCAGAAAAATAAGGAAATAAATGAATAAAAGGAAACTATTAAAATTTTAGATAGAGAAGTTTGAAGTAAATATCCTTTTCTTAAACCATATGCGAGGGAATAAACAATGAGTCAATCTAAACCATACTTTAAAATGTGGCGTGACATTTTTGGCACCTGTTCTTGCAATTTACTGTGTATTTTAATGGATTGCACGTGTTCAACATTGTTTCTATGTTTCTTTGTAATTGGTTATTCTACTTGTTTCCTCATTTCCTCTCTAATTATTAAACCTTCTGCGCAGTTCTTTGGCCTGGCTCCTAGGACTACTTTGTTTGAATTGGAGGCAGTTGGGCAACATTACTGTGAAAATGATTGGGATGAACTGAGAAGTCAACATCATGGCATTGATGATATGGATTTGTTGAGATATTGTTTTTCTTCTGCATACATGGTAGCACTATTGCATGACAGCCTTGGAATTCCAATGAATGATAAAAGGTATTGTTGCTTTCCTTGCAACTTAAGCACCCAGTCTTTTGCATAAACCTGCATATAAAAAATCCTAGTGACCTTATTAGTTGGTATGTAGCCAAATTTGTTTTAATTTTCTGGCCTGAATAATAAAAAAGAAAAAAAAAGACCCAAACATGTGCATGTTTTTGCAATTTAATTCAAAACTTTCTCTTTTTTGGCGCAATAAGCTGGATTTCTGAAATTGATGGAAATTTTTTCCAAATTTTGAAATCAATTAGGGGGAAGTCTGCTTCAGCTGACATGGCAAGCCAGCTAGATTATTTTAATATAAATGTGTGAGATCCACATGCCACATCATTGTTTTTCTTCTGCATACATGGTAGCACTGTTGCACAAGAGCCTTGGAATTCCAATGAATGATAAAATGTATTGTTGCTCTCCTTGCAACTTAAGCACCGAGTCATTTGCATAAACCTGCATATAAAATCCTAGTGACCTTCATCGTTAGTTGGTGCATGTTGAAGCCTCATGTGTTTTAATATTTTATTTTCCGCCTAAATAAAAAAACTCAAACATGTGTGTGTGTTTTTGTGATTTAATCCAAAATCTTTTTCTTGGCACAATTAGGTCAGATTTCTGAAATTAGTAGAAATATTATCCAAATTTTGAAATTAATTTGGGAAAAGTGTGCTTCAGCTGACATGGCCAACCAGCTAGATTATTTTTGTATAAATATGTGAGAGTGAGGCCCACATGCCACATCATTAAAATGAAAAAAAAAAATTCTAGCCATGGTTTCTTATTATTGACCTTTATTAATCAAGGATAAAATTGTAATTTCATATGAAAAATAATCTGAGCTCTAAATTAAAAGCACAAATTATTAAATCGAATGCCCATTTCTTTATACCAGGGCAGCCTCCCAACACCTCACGTATTTCTGTCCACTTCCTACCACAACTGCAAACACCATTTTTTCCCATTTTCGACTTTTTGTCACACTTGAGCTCAAATGATTGCAAAACGGAGTGAGAAACCAGAAACCATAAAACCTCCATTTCCACTGCATTTGCATCACATTTCGCCATCAAAGCCAACAAACTGAAACCCAAGCCCAAATTTCATTAATTTATTTCTTATTCATCCATCTGGAGCTCACAAAACATTAAAACACAAACACTTTTATCTGAAATCCAGTTTCTAATTTGTTTTACTGCAAATTGCTTTTCATCTGTTTTTCTGCGAGTTGATGCTGAAGAGGGAAGGAAGATAGGGATTCCTTGAACTTGATATCACAGAAGAAGAGTATAGCGTAGGATATAGAGGATTTGTTGTGGTTGTTGAGGATGAAGGAGGAGGTGAGGAGAGAAAACTTTCTGTTGAGGTCTTGGAGGTGGAGCTCGTGCTTCTGATGGATCAACTTGTCGAATAACATGAGGAGGGAGTAGGGGCATGGAGTTTGGGTTGGGATTGTAGGGAGAAGAGTTTGTTGACAAGCTCTTCTGGGTCAAAAGTGGAAGTGGGATGAGAGACTTTGGTGAAAGAGGAGTTTGTTAGGTTTTTTAGTCTATTTGGGTAACTTTGGTTAATTGAAGTTAAGATTAGTTAACCAAGGATAAAGATAAATCATGGTTAGAATTTTGTATTTTGATTTTTAAAGATGTGTGTATTAAAATAATCAAGCTACCCTGTCACGTTAGCTGAGGTACTGGCCTTCTGTGCCACAAAAAAAAAAAAAAAGTTTTGGGTTAGATTGCTAAAATTTACAAAAGTTTGTATTTTATTGTATTGAGGCATTTTTCTCCTGCTGCGATGAAGATCATTGCATGGTGAACGAAAAGGGTCAAGTTGGATATATTAGAAGTTTTAGGGTCCAAACTGGGCCTATTCAACTAATTTACATCCTTTGGGGTTAAAAAAAAAAAAAAAACTCACCAACTAATTCGCACTTAGTTGTCAATGAAATACGTCATAATCATTGGTTAAATTGCGAATTGGTAAGCATCTTGCACATGCTGTTGTTATGGCAAAATATTTTCATTTTTGTAAAGCTCTTGAAGAAAAAAATTTCTTTTTTATGCCATCTCTGAAATTCATCCTTCACTTAAACAGAGGAAAAAGTGATGCATCGTTGTTATGGCGTCTTGACCATTAGCAGGAGAAAACTTTGCTAATTAAGTTGTACTAAGTCTTCCTTTTTTTTTTTTTTTTTTTTTCAGAATTGGTTTTGCAAATTATACTGGAAGCTTTCATCTTGACTGGAGTCTTGGAGCTTTTATCCTGCAATCCATGCTGGAGCCCCTTGACATGGAAATTGATAACCTTGACCAAATTGTTGGAAACGAGTCAGTGACATACTTCTCATTGTTTGCTTTTCTTTTACTAGTTTTGCTTGCTGTATTTTTCCTACTACAATGGCGAAAACCACAGTTGAAAACAGTATATGATCTAGAAAAAGGGCACTATATTGTCACACGGGTGCCCAGGTGATTGTCACCCAACCATTTTGTTCTTGTGAGAATAATATATGTGCATTCTGTTGTATTTTTATGGATTCAAGTCACACGTAGGGAGATTTTTATCTTTTATTTTAGAAAAAAAGTGAATTCATTTAATAATTAGTTGAATCAAGTTCTTCATTTATAAAGGATGACTCTTCAATCCACATTCCACATTAGAGGCGTACACAGGTGGATTGGTTTTAGTGTTAAGAGGCATAATGTTAAATGTAGTAAATGGAGAAACTGCAGTAACTGGTTTTGGTGGTTTACCAAAATTTATGGGTTTTTTTTTGGTATAATTAACTTTATTTGGGATTTAAACTTGAAACTTCACGGCCTTGGAGATGACTTAAATAGCATTAATGGAATATTGAACCTATTTCTACGTATACTACATCATCCTCCTTGTGAACTTGCATAAAATATGATGCGATAACTTTTTTTCTTTGATTTTTAGAAATAAATAGTGGAACGTGCATTAAACTGAAGGAAAATCCCGATACAAAGAATTAGCTACTGAAGGAGGAACATCCTCCATTCATTTATACTCTTCTGATAAAATGGGGTGTCATTTTAGCAAGTTTGTGAGCAACTACATTAAGACTCACGGCACGCATGATGCATTTGGAATATGGAGAAAGTCTGGTCCCAAAATAAGAATTTGGAAAGCTCTTAGTGTTGAAATGATGAGCGAGTGCCAATGAGTCCGTTTCCACAATCACTTGGAAGAAACCACCTTTTATCGCGCGTTATAATGCAAAAGAAGTCGTTTTCACCTTAGCATCATCAACTAGCATATGGTTACCCAACTTGTGACATCCAGACATCAGTGCAAGGCCATCGCTATCTCGAACAATGAAGCCCCACCCCAAAACATCCAGCATCATGCATCAGCATTGATTGGAGGAGGTTCCGTCAAGACTGCATTTGTGAAACAGTAGACGATAGCTTCTTCGGGTTACTTATTTTGAACTCGTGGAGTCGAAAGGCCTAATTTAGAGAGCTACTAAGGTGCTGGACTTTTTGCTGATAGACCAATTGATTTCTAACATACCAAATAGACCAGATTAAAATGAAAAACATCTCCACCTCCTCAGCCTTGAAACTCAGAAAAATCTCCCTCAACCAGTCCTCAAAAGAGTCATTGACCTTGCACATTCAAATTCAAAGCACTAAGATGCAATACTCTTTACTGGACCCACATCCTTAAAACGCTTGCAGAACTGTTTCCACTTCATCACCACTTCTCGGGCAAAGGTCATTCGTCAAAACCTTCCTTTTAGTTAATTTTGAGAATACTCGCAACTGTTTGGCACAAACTCTTTGCACAAGATGCTTTACTTTTGGTGGAACCATTTGCTTCCACAACAGTTTCCACATTGTGTCAGCGTTGTTAGCATTTGACAAAGATGGAGCCAATGAAAGTATAGCGTGTATTACAAAGTGATATGCATTACGAACTGAAAACACACTAAACTTCATATAATGTCAAATTAGCACATCGTCATTTCTTGCATGAGACAACGGGATAGCCTTTATTCTTTCAGATTCGGCTGGCCTAAAAATCTCATCAATAAGTTCACTTTGCCAACTCATAGTCCCAAAATCAATTAATTCATTCACGTAGCATGTGCATCAAACAAATTGGAGGAGCAGTAACTTAAAATTATTTTGCTCAGGAAGCCAGTTGTTGACTCAAATTCTAATCTTGCTCCCATTCCCAACAATCCATCTGGGAGCTATGATACTTTTCTAAGCAAAACTTGGTTGATAGCCCACCTATGCCTCAAAGAAAAACTTGATAATATCTAGCTTGGAAAAAAAAAAAAAAGAATTTCGATTGGTCACCAACCTCCAACATTGCTTGGCTAGCGTAGCTAGATTAAAAGCATTGAACCTAACATAGCTAGATTGAAAATATGAAAATCACAAAATCCCATACATCCCAAAACCTTGATGAACACAATTTGTTCCAAGAGCACCAATGAATCTTTCACGCATCCCTTGTTTGACCCCACCAAAACTTAGCCATCATGGAAGATAACCTTTGGTAGATACCATCAAAAATCAGAAAACAAGTCGTCAAATAAGTAGGGATAGACTAAATCATGGCCTTGAGAAGAATTTCTTTACCAACGCAAGATAGACACTTCTCCTTTTAGCCCTTCAGTTATTTCGCAACTCTATCAAATGTACTGATTGATCTACCAATATAGCAGGCAAACCCAAATACTTACTATGATGAGCCACTTCTCTGAAACTAAAAATATCACAGAGAGAATTAGCCAACAAAACTGGAGTATTATGGCTAAAACAAATCTCTAATTTATTCAAATTAATCTTTTGACCTGATGTAGCACTTTAACCAACACCTGAGCCTTTTTCCTTTGATGCCCTCCCATAAACTAGACCATTACCTGTGAAAAATAAATGGGTGATTAAAGGGGCCCTCCTGCAAGTTTTAATTCCATGAAGACTTGAATCAATTTTTGTTTTTCGAATTAGACTCGAAAATACCTCAGTACAAAACAGAAAAAGATACAGTGAAACTGGATCCCCTTGTCGAAAGCCTCTTCGAAGCAAGAAAACCTCCTTAGGTTCAGCATATGAGTAAAGAGTAGGACACATTGGTGATGCATCTCATGACTAAATCCACCCAGGCAACACTAAAAGCCCATTTTCAATGTCACATTATCCAAAAATGCCACTCAACTCTGTCATAGGCCTTACTTATTGTCTAATTTTAAAGTGTAATAACATCTCTTTCCCTTGTCTAACTTTCATATAATGAAAAATCTCAAATGCCATGACTGCATTGTCTATTAATAAAAAAAAAAGCCTATTCATACTAAAAAACTAAACATTTTTGCTCTCTTGCGATTTAATCCAATCATTTCAATTTTGACATAAAAATACAAATCTTCAAATATTGAAAAAAATTTATACATGGCATGCCACATTAGCTTCTGTTAGTAGTATGCCTTAATTGTATCTTATAAATATTTATTCTCTTTTATGACAATATAATTTTCATTCAGATTAAATTGTTTAACTTTATATGAAAAGATAGTAACTTGTTAGATGTTTTATTTTTAAGATGTTAAAAATATGAGTGATAGAATAATCTGGCACAAGTACTATGAATATTGGTTCACAGTTGATGATACCTCATTGGGCATGGTTTATTCGGCTAAACTGTAACATTTATTTGTTTTCACAGATTAGTATGAGATACTAATGGAAGTGGAATGGTGACTCTCATGCCATCTGACATTATGATGTTGGGACAAACATAGTGGATACTTGTAAGATAAGTAGGTTAAACCAGTGGCACATAGATGACACATACATAGAGTTTACTCTTGTCAATATGTTGTCATTTAGATCATAATAGTACATATAATCTCTTGACCTGAGATAACACAGTTATCTCATATATAAATGGTTTGAATTTGATACCACTTACATACTTGTACAATGAATGAGTGTACGAGCATGTGTTGGCTTCAACTAGTTGTGTATGGAGATAGGTATTCAGTTAATATGGGATCCATTATTCTAAGTAAATAGGGATAAAGTCCTATGCTATCTAAGTCATTCTTGATGCGTAAAGTTTCTAGCCAGGACAAGTAGGGGGCGAGCCTACTTTCCACTTTATTACTATGGAGTCGGGCAGCAAACAGGTGAATGTGATCCCTCCCTCCATCAGTAAAAAAGAGTTTCTGATGGGAAAGTCTCATTAATCAAGAATTTGAAATAAGATGAGGACATACGATTTGAAGCAAGTAGCGTCTAACATGAATAGTGACCTTAGCTTGAGTCAGGACTTTGTAATAGAGAGACTTTAGTGCATGGTATGTATGATCAAGGTTCTAAGAAAGAGATGATTTAATTCATTACTAATTGAATAGTCATAATACATTATGCTAAGTGTCAATCATGATTTATGAGAATCAAGGGTGGAAAGGGATTTCACTCTAGATATGGAAGGAGTTCCATTGGTATTAAAGAGTTAATATCATTCTCATTACTAATTAGTTATGAACCTAAGAAGTCACACACAATAAAAACATAATGATCAAGACTTAATTAATTTAATTGATTAATTAAATGATTTGATTAATTAATTAAATTAATGAATTTAGTTTTGCAGTGAGATTGCAAAAGTCCCTAACATGACTTGAAACTATATTCAAGGAATTGGGTAAAAAGGAAGAAATCCTATATTGGCCGAAAGTTGCATAAGATGCAACATAGGGTATGCAACATCTACGCAAGGTTCTCTTACATGAGTTGACTAGAGACTAAACTTAATGGGAGATAAGTTATGCACTTGTTAGCCAAGTGTTACATGTGTTTCCAAAGTGGAGAGATTCTCCACCACTTATATGGTTTAAGGATTGGAAATCTCTAAAAGTTAGAGATTTCCTCTCCACTTTAAGGATTATTATATCCCTAAAAGTATAAATAGAAACCGACATGCAACTTCAGAGATAACTTAGAGTTTTCCCATCCTCTTCTTCTTCAAACTCTCTTAACCACCTTTAGAGAACCTTCATGCCTTTCTTCCATAACTAGTTCAAGAGACATATGAAGTTGCTACTCTTGAACTAGCAATTGAAGGAATTGTTTCTTCAATTAACTCAAAGAAAACAATTTGAACCATAAACCTCTTTAGTGCCATTCGATCAACAAAAGGGAAGATACACTAAGGTTTGCGATTCAAGTGTTCAAAGGGCTTGATCTTTAGTTTGCGTGGCCGAAAAAGAGGGTTGACTTTTGGCAACCTAGCTTCCCAAAAAAATGAGGTACAATATTGATTCTATGCTCCTTTTTGGTAAGGTTCCTAAACTTAGTTAGGAGCTCTTGTTTGTGTCTCCTAAATTGCAAAATGAGATTGAGGACTTGTTGTGGTTGCAAGTGTTGCAACTTTGATGTTTTGATAATAGCTTGCATGAAATTGGCCAAGGCATGAGATGTATGAAATTTAGGCTACATCAAAATTTTAAAATTTTCACTATGCAAGTCCAACCTTTAACTTCCCCCTAAATTCAATTTCACAATCTGATAAAATTTCTTCAATCTTTGAAGGTTCGTATTTTTATGATAAATTTGAAATTATTGGATTAAATCACAAAAAGAGAAAAGGTTTGGCTTTTTAATATGATTAGTAAAAAAAAATGACAATTTAATAGATTGAATAATCATCATCATCGAACCTATTTCTTTAGGCTATGTTTGGATTGGAGGAAAATAAGGGAGGAAGGAAAATTATGAAGGAAAATAAAAATACCTTCTCTCTTCTCTCTTCTCTCTTCTCTTGTTTGGGAATGAGGGAAAATTGAGAGGATGGATAATAAGGGTGTATAAAAACAAAGGGATGTCACTATTCATTTTCTCTCCCTTTTGAAGAGAAAATGGTGGAAAATCAATAAGATTACTTCTTTATCTCTACAATTATTTATTTTAATTTCAAATAAAAAGGACAAAAAGGATATTTTATCATTGAAAAAGCTACTTTCCCATCTTGTTTTCCTCCTTAATATCCAAACAAAGAAAAGAAAATAACTTTTATATCACTTCTATTTTCTTTTCTTATTTTCCCTCCTTTATGTTCTTTCCTTTCTAACAAAGCTCCCAAGTATAGGCTAAGTATTTGACAAAGGTCTACTATACCACTAATATTCTATTTTGAACTATTACATTTAACTTTTCGATATTCATGTAAGACATTATATTCCTGATGGTTACTAATTAAGCCTAAGTTGTTTAGATTGAGGTTTGAATCCTTAATTTCATGGATAGAGGTAAGTGCTTAACCACTAAATTATTAGCCCAATGGCAACAAAATCCATAAATTTCTAGTACATATTTATGTGTTAGCCTTAACTTTATGCTAACCTGTTGTCTTGTCTCAATTCTATTAGCTCAATTAGGAGATTAGCCAATGGGATGCAAAATGGCTTGCTATAATTTGCTCAAATTACATACTACTATAATAAAAGCTAATTTGCAATGAACAATAAAATTGGAATCAATTTCACTAAAGGCAAATTACACATTTGAACTTAGTGTTTTTACAATGCTTTGTGGCTTTTAATGTCCTTTGCTGCCTCTAAAAGTTGCGAGGCTGTCCTTTTCCTAGCCTGTTGTGGCTCATCAAAACGACACCCTCTGTTGCAACTCCACGTTCTTTTCCTTTGCTCCCTTGGATTTCTTATCAAAACAATATTACCATTATTAATTCACTCAAAAATAAAAGCGAAATCAAACTAGAATTATCCATTACTAAGTGAACTATTGGCTTGTAATTATCCATTACTCAAAACTTCAAAAACATCCATTACCCTTTAAAGTAGTTATTTTGTATGTGTTGTGTTCCGTTCTAGTTTAATTAAATTAATTTTTATTTTTTCATTAATTTTTGTCAGAAGGCTAAAAAAGCAAATTATATATATATAACAAAATTAAAATTACGAAAACAATAATAAATGGCAATCAAATATTATTAAAATTAAAGAATTCAATACAATAAAACTAGAACATATCCTAATATTAAAGAAAAATGAAGTTAACACAAAATAGGAGATGAGTCAAAAGAATTTTGGACACCATCCTAGCTATACTGTCCTGATAAGGGGATCTGTTTAGATTAATAAATTTCAATATTATGGTTCGCACTAAATAAATTTCAATATTCAAAATTAAATTAATAGTGTTGGTCTCACATCAATGCCATTAAAATAAAATAACTTTACACTCATTAGATGCGAATAGATACGTGTGAAAATTTATAATTTTGAAATGTTTAAAATATATTTTTATTTTTTCAAAGCAAAAAAAAAAAAAAAATTCTAACGAAATATCAACATGAAATAATGTTGTAAACAAAATCACACTTTCTTTTTTATTTTTATAAGGCTATTGACGATGATGGCATAGCACATAAATCCTGTTGATTAACTACTTTTAAGGTAACATTTAGTATTTTAAATTTAATTTAAATATTTTTTTTATTTATATTATTTAATATCATAGTATTTGTACTATTATTTAAAGATTAAGGGAGTATCCTTCTAAATTTTAGATATTAATGAAGTGTTTTGACTGGAGTTAATAAGATGATACTATTATTTTTACATTTAATAGCTAATCTAACAGTTATTTTTATCAAATGTTTTTTTAATTCACTATATAAATAATTAACTACTAACAATTAATATCTAATAGTTAACAGTTAATAAAATATTTAATAACTATTAAAATAATTAACTATTGTTAAAACGGTTAATATTACTCAAGGCTTGAGATCCTTAGTCAAGTTGGGCCTGGAGAGCTTGAACCCAAGCTCGAGCATAGGAAAGGCAGCCAGGTTGGTCCTAATTTTTAACACAAAATTTTTATTTACTATAATAATATTTTTATTTTTATTTACATATAGAAATATATTGTTTTATTTATTATATATAAAAATATATAAGATAAACTATAAGTTAGTCACTGAGGTTAGTCAAAATTCACAACTCAATTATTCTATTTTCAATTTTAAATAATTTAGTTTCTCAAATCTTATTCTATCAATAAATTGGTTCCTTTTTTTTTTTTTTAAATTGCCGTTATCTCAATTTTCAATTAAAATAATTAACATATTTTATTTTTAAATAATTATATATTATGTTTAAACTATAATAAATATAATTTTTATATGTCATCTCTTAAATTACTGTGAATAATTGTGCTAAAATATTTGTATCATACTTTAAATGTATTTTTTTTATTCACATTTATAATTTATAAACCAAGTAAATATATATGAGTGTGATAAGATAGTTAAAAATAATTTTATTATAATTTTCATGAGTTAAAGTAAAATTTTATGGGTAAATATTGTAATAACTAAATTAGTAAATTATACTATATAATATTTTTCTCATTTATATTTGTGTATATATATATATATATATATATATATATATATATATATATATATTATATTTTAAATATAATTTATTATAATAATCAAATTAATAAATTTTACAATATATAAAAGGGGTTTTTCCCTTTATATTATTTTATAAAATTCCAATTCATTACTATGTAGTTTAATTAAAATTTTATTTCTTATACAATAATTAAAATTAATGTAGTTGACATTTAAAAAAAATTAATGTGATTGGACGTTTCCTTATAAAATAACATAAATAAAAATTATTATATTATAAAATTATTAATTTGATGAAAATAATATTACTTAGAAGATTTTAATAAAAATTATGAAAAATTATCATAATTTTATTTTAATTATTTAATTTTAAATGTGTCTTATCACAGTCAAAATTCAATGAGTCTATATAACATAAACATAGATATAGATATTTTGTTATAATTATTTCTAATAATTTAACACAAAACAAATAAGGAATATTTTTATAAAAAATTATATTAATTATATTTTAGACATAATATATTTATATATTATATTTTAAATATCACATATATAATTATTTAAGTATAATATATAAAATTAACTAAATATTAGAGAAACCAATTTGTTAATTTTGGCGATGTAATTATTTTATTTTAATCACCTTAATTTTAAATGTATCCTATCACACTCACACATTTTTAATGAGACTATAAATTATAAATATAAATATTTTATTGTAATTAATTCTTATAATATAAGGCCTCACAAATAAGAAATATTCTAATATATTTATCATATTTTAGACATATTATATGTACTGTAAATATAATAAATAAATTTATTTTAGATGATAGACCAATTTATCAATAAAACAAATTTTATGCTTAGCTTAACTTAGTCAACTAGTTGAATGCATATATCTCACTTAACATATCTAAGTTTGAGTCTCACTCTTTCGATCCCTAATAAAAAAAAAAAAGAGCTGAAGCAATTTGTCTGGAGTGGGATAATTTTACAAATGAATGTGGGATAATTTTTAATGCCCAATTGAGTTAGTGGGGTTTTCTAAATAAACACTATCAAATAATGTGAGATATGAAGAAGAAACTCAACGACTATATTTCTTAAAGCGAAACTCTACATGTGATATTGGTAAAGACAAAAATATAAATATCAATTTCATTTTTTTTAATTCCTTTTTATTATATCTCATGGGAAAATATCAAGAAGAATAGTTGTATAGAATAAAACAGGAAAAAAATTCTAATGTTTTTATATTCAAATGTTTTAATTTTAGAGCATGTATTTCAATCTTTATAATTACGAGCAATTATATTAAAATTTTAGCTATAATTGCCTTCAATCTTAAAAATTATGATATATGGCTCAAAGTTATAACATTTGTATATTATAATGTAAAACGACTCATTTAAATTATTATTAAAATATATATTTAAATATATTAATTAAATAATATTAAAAATTACATTTATATATTTTAATTATAAACATTTTAAAATAACTAAATAGTTTTTTTTTTAATTATTTTTTTAGCCCTAAGCTCATGCCCCCACTTCAGATCCCGTGAAGTAGTGAACCTTAACCCTCTCAAAACATTCAAAAAATAAAAAGAAAATCACAGAGGCACAGCAACTAGAAAAAACCGATAAAAATCACTGAAATACAAAACCCTAGCGTCCTCTCTCGTCTCTACCTTTACCATCTCTCTCCTTCATCTAATCTTCCCCACTTCTCCAAATCTTTAACAATGGCAGCCATGCTGGTGAGTAACACTACCTTCTCTCTTTCTATATCATATAATGTGTTGTTTGATTCTTACTCTATGTTCGTGCTTGTGGACATGTTGGTGAAATTGGGGGAAACGTTGAGCAGCAACCCCAGATCATACTCTTGAAGGAAGGGACGGACACGTCGCAAGGGAAGGCGCAGCTTGTTAGCAACATCAATGCTTGCACTGCGGTGGCTGATGTAGTCAGGACGACGCTGGGACCCAGGGGGATGGACAAGCTTATTCATGACGATAAGGGCAGTGTCACCATTTCTAACGATGGAGCTACCATCATGAAGTTGCTCGATATTGTCCATCCCGCTGCCAAGATACTTGTCGACATCGCTAAGTCTCAGGACTCTGAGGTAGTGTTAACATTTCTATTGGTTTCTTTTTCTGCGCTATTGTGAGTATATTAATTTATGGGCTGGAGTGGGAATAGAGGAAATGATATTGTGGGTGTGTTATTTTTAATGTTGGTTTTTCAGATAATTGGCATGTAAAGTTTTGACTCAAACGTATGAGGCTTTATTTACCTATTGTCTTAGTACTTGAATTGAACTTTGAATGGATCGTCAATGTGAATGTCATCTTATATGTATTGCACTGTTTTCTTTTATTTTTTATTTTTTTTATTGTATATAATTACGAGTTCAAACTTCTTTAGTTTTAACTAGTTCCAACCAAATAGAAATGATACTCTAATCAGTTTTCTGATGGTGGCCTTCTTGACTTTTATCGTCCCAAATGGCTAAATCATGGATTTGCGATATGTCCTTTACTTAAGGCCCTTTCCCTAACATTTGAATGCAAAAAAAAAAAAAAAAAAACATTAGTGTTTGAGTACTGCCTTTGTGCATATATGTAAGATCATTTTTTATTAGTTAAATTATTTCATGCAATAATTCAATGTTGTATTAAAAAGTTGAGAAGTGAAAAGCAAAACATAGTTACTTGCATTGGTGAATTGCTATTAGTTGAATTGGCCTTACATGTGAAGCATCAAATTTTGGTCAAATTTGATCTTGGAAATTTTATTGGGCTGAAGCAACTGATGCTTTTGTCCAGAATCGGAGACTCTTTGGATAAATTAGAGTGAAAGAATTTTTTCTGCTATCAAAGCATTACTTAATTGTAAATGCGGTTTATTAGCAATTGTTGAGCTTTGGATCAGGGGCAATTATGGACTTTTTGATTTCTTTTAGTATTTGTTAAAGAAATGAGACTTTCTTATCCAGTTCTCTGTTTGTGAAATTTATTTTCTGACAAACTTTGATGATGATTTTTAAAATATGTTGGCCATAGTTTCTTGGAAATTACATGTTTTGCTGTTTTACAGGGTGGTGATGGAACCACAACAGTGGTATTGCTTGCAGCAGAGTTTTTGAAGGAGGCCAAACCTTTTGTGGAGGATGGAGTCCACCCACAAAATTTAATACGGAGTTATAGGACTGCATGCTATTTGGTATTAATATCTTTTCTCCTTTTTGTTATGTACTGTTGAGATTTTGGGCCTGATCTTCCAATGTCTTAATTCTGATATGCTACACATGATGTTGCAGGCAATTGAGAAGATCAAAGAACTAGCTGTAAGCATAGAAGGGAAAAGTATGGAAGAAAAGAAAAGCTTACTTGCTAAATGTGCTACCACAACTCTTTCTTCAAAGCTTATTGGTGGGGAGAAAGAGTTCTTTGCACAGATGGTTGTGGATTCTGTCATTTCAATTGGGAATGATGATAGATTAAATATGATTGGAATAAAGAAGGTAATTGAATTTGATCATTTAGATTTGTTTATATATTATTTTTTTTTCTTACTATTGGAGTTGTAATGTTAACAATTGGCATTCTTTCATAAATAACTTTGGTGCAATGAATGTTAGAAAATCACAGAGGTTTGAATGTGTGGACATTGTTGAACAAATCATGGAGCCAAATGTGTGGAAATAACTGCATTGGTAGTCATATTGTGTCAAAATATAAATTGATAAGGATGTTTGACAACATGATAATCTGCAATATAGAGCTCTGTTTTTATTTATTTTCTGCAATGAATTCCTCTATCACATAAGGGGTTAGGTTGAATTCTAGCGTTGTAGAGTAGTTTGGTTGAATTGAGTTGTTGGCTTCATCCAATGGTACAACTGTAGGATATCAAGTTTGCAGCAAGCATGACCTTGTCTGCTCACAATTACCCTTAGTAAACTTTTGATGATACTATATTCTGAACTGTGGTTTATATGCCGAGCATGGTTTCAAATCGTAGTTGCGGGTAAAGGAAACATGCCTTTAACGGGCATAACATAACGGTAATGGCCTGGTGTTAGTGCTACATAAATTTTATTAAAAAACTTGCAAAGTTCACAAAATGACTATATATCGGTAGATATAAGTAAAACTAAGATATATAACTATATAATAAGCACAAATACATCATAAAGACACTAAATCTATCATGTTTTGACATCATTAGCATTAAACAATTTATCGCTAGAATAGAGATATTTAATGTAGATCTAACAAACAATAAGGGAAAGACTTTGTAGAAGAAAGGAGAAATTTGGATGAAAATTTAAGAGAATATGAGAGATATAGCAGTTGTGGAAGAGAGAATGCGCAAACAAATAAAAGAGAAGCAAAAATAACACTGTTTCCTTGTGATTGCAATAGAGGAAGTAACGGTCATTACCGTTACATAATAGTAAATAAAGGCCGTTACCGTTTCATAGTGGTTGTAACGTCTGTTATACTCGCAACTCCAGATTTGCTTGTAAATAACAATGTATCGTGTAACGAACCCTATCAAAACCTGTAAATAACAGCTGTTACTTAAAAGCATGATGCTGAGGCAAGAAGACAACCCAATCCTTTGGAGGCAAAAGGGGCTTATGGAAACCTTTTGTTGAATGAATCTCTAGGCTATTTACCTTCCCTTCCTCAAATGGCCTAGTTTTTCGGGGCATGCCTAAGGCTCAAGGCTCAAGAGGCAATAGGTCTAGCTCCTCTAACTTGGTTATGAGATCAATCTCTAGGCTATTTACCTTCCCTTCCTTAAATGGCCTAGTTTTTGGGGCATGCCTCTGGCTCAAGGCTTAAGAGGCAATAGGTCTAGCTCCTCTACCTTGGCTATGAGATCAATCTAATTGAGGCGTGTGCCTTATCGCTTAAGCTTTTTCCTTTTTCCATCATATTTTCATTGCCGCCATTTATTACTTTGTCTTTACTTGACGCTATTTAATCTATAAACTAGATATAAGATGCTGTATTAGTGTATGGTGTATTTGCTGCCATTTTTTACTTTCTCTTTGCTTGATGCTATTTAATCTATATGCTATTGATATAAGATTGTGTATTATAAATTTGTAATACACCCAACTAAACTCAAGGCAACAAAGAAAGGACGGACTAGATAGATGTGGCAACATTTAATATGTGTTTAGCGTAACCTTCATAGTAGAATATTCGTAATGCAAAGGAAATGCTTTGTGTATCATTTGTATTTGTAGGGCTGAACGCAAAATTGATGGAACTGAAGAACACTATGAATCCAAGCTAGGGCAACTTGAAACCAATTTTTACATAGAAGCAGCAAACTTGGTTACTGCCTCTGGCAGCAAATTGAATCACTAGTGACATGGTTTCATCATTCATGATTAAAATCTGATTGAACTGTGTCTTTGTTGTGACACAATTTCAGCCGTAATGCATGCTTGGCTGATTTCTTTACTGAAAGGTTTCTGGACCTTGGTTGAAATTATAATGCCTATATTTCCCTACATATTCAATTCTTATATGGCTGTATGTGGGGGAAATCTGACCTTTTTCTATTTTTCACCAAATGAGTTATTTGGAATTCTGTTGTTTCTCGTAACACTTCCTTGCCATCATATACAAGTTTTCTGTATTATTCTTGAGTGTCAACACCACTCCTTGATGACTTCTGTTTTATTAGATTGTTCTGATTTTGACATTCAAGTTATCAATTTAATTGATCTAATTTATGAAATGCTTGAGCATTCTTGTGAGTTGTGCACTTATTTCAGATCCATTACTCTCTAGTTATCATAGTTTCTTCCGTTATTTTTGGTGGAAGTTTTGGTGCTGTCTTGAAATTGTATTTTTGAAACTATTATAATGAAAAATATTGATTTGTTATATAAGTGTGTTTTCTTGCAGGTACCTGGTGGCAACATGCAAGATTCCTTTCTAGTGAATGGTGTTGCCTTTAAAAAGACATTTTCATATGCGGGGTTTGAACAACAACCAAAGAAGTTCTTAAATCCCAAGATACTTCTACTCAACATTGAATTGGAATTGAAGTCTGAGAAAGAAAATGCAGAGATAAGGTTGGTTTCTGTTGGTTTATTTTGCTTTATATTTCAATTTAAGAGGTAATTGCTGAAGCCTGAAGTCCACGCTACTATTTTCTCGCCGCAGGCTGTCAGACCCATCTCAGTATCAGTCAATTGTTGATGCAGAATGGAATATCATTTATGAAAAATTGGATAAATGTGTACAGAGTGGGGCCAAAGTGGTTCTTTCACGTCTGGCGATTGGAGATTTGGCAACACAGGTTGGCATTCTTGGCTGCCTAAATGCATCTGATTTAATCTAAAGATTATATAAAGATTCTGAATGGAATTTGAATGATTTATAGCACATATTTATCCTTTTATAAGACATTAATTACATTGGCAGAAGCATTTGCACTTCTGTCTTTATGCTTGTAAAATTGTTTTTAATTTGTTTGACTTTTAATAATTAAATTTAGCTGCAAAAGTACCTTTCAGATATTATTCTGGATGTTTTCTGTTTCTGATGGCCCGACATTTTTTTTTTCCGGTTTGTAAAAAGATACACACACACAAACGCACTTTGTTGATTCTTCCCATATATTGGCTCATAATTCTGCATGAGCTTTGCTGGAAAAAAAATATGTTGAAAATTTTGTTTTCCTTGTAGTCTAATATTTTACATTTCCATTTCACAATTGACTCCTTTTTGTGGTCATTGAGTAATAAATTGTGTGAATAGCTATCCAGTGTTACTAACAAAACATGTATTCTTTGTAATTTTTTGCGCTAGCTGTATTTATTGAATGCTTTGTTGGCAACAGTATTTTGCAGATCGAGATATTTTCTGTGCTGGTCGTGTAGCCGAAGAAGATTTGCAAAGGGTTGCAGCCGCAACTGGTGGAACTGTGCAAACAACTGTCAACAACATAATTGATGAGGTTAAACATCTGTTTTTATTTAGAATACGGAAACCTTTGTGATGTTTTGTTTTGATTAACAACTTTCTTGTCATTGTGATCAATTGAAATTATTTTTTTGTTTGGCCTTAAGGTTCTTGGAACTTGTGAGATTTTTGAGGAAAAGCAAGTGGGAAATGAAAGGTTTAACATATTCAGTGGATGCCCTTCTGGAAGGACAGCCACTATAGTTCTTCGTGGTGGGGCCGATCAGGTATCCTATTTTATTTTCATTGAAATTATAAATGATTACTATAATTACTTTAAAGCTCACCCAGGGTTTTTATGTTGGTCTTTGTGTTTTCTTGTGATGCTAATATCAGTTCATTGAGGAAGCTGAACGCAGTTTACATGATGCTATCATGATTGTTAGAAGAGCTTTGAAAAACTCTACTGTTGTTGCTGGTGGTGGTGCAATTGATGTATGGGTCTATCACAATTAATTATATCATGATTATGTATTATTCTAGCCGACCCCAAATTTTTGGGATAAGGGCTTAGTTGAGTTGAGTATGATTATGTATTATTCGAGGACATTGTAGGCCTTGGTAATAAAGATGATGCTGTTTTATGGCAGATGGAAATAAGCCGATATTTGAGGCAGCATGCTCGTACAATAGCTGGGAAGTCTCAGCTGTTTATTAACTCTTATGCAAAAGCCCTTGAGGTAACTAGCTTATATTAAGATATTCAAACTATGTAGTGTGAAATATGCTTCTTGTGGTATAGCATATGAAAGTGGAAGTGCTTAATTTTATTTGTGATTAACCTTCTTGGTGGAGTATTAATTGGTAGAAATTTGTTACAGTTGTCTTGAAATAAAAATTTTGATTTTGGAATTTCTATGGCATTTTGCAATATGTGTGATTTCCAGTGGTTCATTACGTGAAAATATGCATCATAGCGTTTTTCTAAATTAGTAATTTATGACAAGTAATGATGTCATGCTATTATGCTGTGATTATGTGTATATGATAAATTCTTTATTTATAATCCCAAAGATCTTTGACTCTTATACATTGTATCTGTGTAGCAGAGTACTTTATTTAGGCTGTCTTACATGTTATATTTCTTATATTGATGGAAGTGTAAAATCTTGGCACTAAATGTAATATTTAGTGTTTTTCATTTAAAAAAAAAGGAAAAAGTTTAAGCAGGTATTGTTCAATCTTAGAACAAATTGTTTGAGATTGTTTGTAGATCATTCTGAAATCTAACATTCATTTATTTTGAACTATGAATTGGTTGGGTTCTCTTGATAGAACTGGACCAAATATCTTGACGTTGTTGAATAGTGCACATCATGGAAATGCATTTACTGGTAGAGTCAGAGATTCTTAGTAACAGTTCTTCCTTGTGCAGAAAATATCTCATACTCTCAACAGACTATAGAAGGTTCATGAGGTTTATCTTTCACATGTTGCAGGTTATCCCACGACAACTATGTGACAATGCTGGGTTTGATGCTACTGATGTGCTGAACAAATTAAGACAGAAGCATGCACTTCCATCTGGTAGGTGTAGGTCTCCATTTTATAGTTTCCCATTTGAAAAGAAAGGGTGCTATTTGCCAATGGTTGAAGGGAGTTTTGATTTATTTTATATATTGGCTATTCCCCTTGTCTTTTTGATGAGCTGGCTTCGTTTATGATACATGGGACTTCTATTGATGGATGTCTAGCAAATGGAGTTTCAATGGTTATTTCCAGAATGAAATTCAGAGTGACCATCGCTTAACATTTTGAGCTTTTTAACAGGTGAGGGTGCATCTTTTGGAGTGGATATCAACACTGGTGGAATTGCAGATTCATTTGCCAATTTTGTGTGGGAGCCAGCTGTTGTGAAGGTGTCTTTCTTTAATTCCTCTGTCATATATGATTATATTGGATGCATTATTTCTCTTCTGCCTTTGTTTTTATATGATGAACCATATGGTGGTTGAAATCTTGTAACAGATCAATGCTATAAATGCTGCAACTGAGGCTGCCTGTCTTGTATTAAGTGTGGATGAGACGGTGAAGAACCCCAAGGTAAAGTGAATTGCGGATTATGCATGTTATGTTCATATTGGAAGTTGCATTTAGCTGCATAACATTGTTTGCTGCATCAAAATGATATTCAGGCTGCCAGGTATGATAAATGCTTTTATCTGAAAAAGTAAAAATGTTAATATTTCCGTAATGTGAATGCAGCTCTTGTAGTCCTCTATCAGTTTAGTAGTTACTTGGTTTCTCAGTGGTGCCACTGGGATAGAGAATAACCATATTGAGAATAGATAATGAATCAAATACAGATTAAAATAATTGAATGGTTATGTAACTAAATTGCACATTACATGGAAAAGGTTCATAACAACAAATTTTTCTGTCATTCCACTGAATGATATGATATCAGCATAAGGGAGTGCTTATGTGAATGTTTTGATAACCTATTCAATTGATAACGATTTTTAACCAATGGTTTAGAGTATTTGATGCCCTTATAATTGATGTACTTTAGAAATTGTCAAGGATATTAAAAAAATGGTGTTATCTATAGTTGCATTACCTTTATGTTGATTTCTTTGATCAAGCATATCTTGTTTGTCTATTTGAACGGTATGAAGCAAAAACAGGTTTCAAACCTGACATGTTAGGTAAACTTAAAAAGGCTAAGTGAAACCCACTAGTAGGTTAAACCCTAGATATTCGCAAGCAGCATAATTTAACTTATTATTCATTATAATTTTAATTTAGTTCTATTATAAATACTGGTGTATTGTTCAAATAAGCTAGAATGTGGCTGTATCTTGTTGTATCTTGCTCCTAGCCTCCTAGTATTAGTTGCTCAAAATGCAGTGGTATTATCATACATATGCATTTAACTTATTAGTCATTATAATGGTGAAATATGCTGCAAAATAATACATATTAGATTAACTTAGCCATCTTGTAATTAAGAAGTGTCCTAAATATTTTCCTATTAGTTGATTTTTTTATTGGATTAGAATATATATCAAAGCCTACTGAAGCTTACATGTCAATGTGCTTGAATTAAAATTTCAATTTTCTGATGGTTTCCGTTTTTTAAATCTATAGTCTGAAAGTGCTCAGGGAGAAGCGGCTGCAAGTGCTATGGGCGGTAGAGGAGGTGGAGCTGCTTTCCGTGGACGTGGACGTGGAATGCGAAGACGATGAGCTTGTTATTATTACTTGTTAGCTGCATCTTTTCGAAATTTCCTCCTTGATTTTAGTTGGTTTCACATTGTATCATCTTTTGAATTAAATTTATTCTATCTGCCTATACTTCCTGCGATTCACTATCAAAAATTTTGTTGTTTGCTTTTTGAGATGCATCTGCTGCTTTTTTTATTTATTTTTATTTTTTTAATTGGGTGTCCAATCTTTTTGGGCAAAGGTGTTTTGTAATTTAGAATCACTTAGAGAGAATATTTGAAGGCAATGGAATTCAATATTTGTTGCTTGGTGGAATTACTATCCCTAATTTCAATCCTTTCTTTGACTTTTATTTTATTTTTCTTTCTGGTGTAATGAGGCCTAGTAATACACTTTTATTTGCTATTTAATCGAGCATATCATGACTGCACCTATTATAATATTTTGAGGGTCGGCCCATTGTGATGTAGGGATGGAGAAAAATAGTGGTAAATTGGTCCGTTTACTGTAATTAAGAACAGTAAAAAGTAATAATTGTTTGATAATATTTAGTAATATTTGATAACGAGTTAACATATTTACACTCTCCCTTATATATATATATATATATATATATATATATATATATATATATATATATATATAAAGGTGAAGAATCTTTATTTATAGTAATTATCATGAAGTAAAATATATATTCACAATATTAATTAGATTAATCATACTTATAATAGCAAAACCCAACACCCAACCAAATCCAACCTCCAATCTCTTTTTTTTTTATTCAGTTTATTTGATTTTTTCAATTCTTTCTCCTTTTGTTCATCGTCTCAAGCATCCATTGGCCCATTCAATTTATGAGAATTTGATGTTTAATCCATTTATTGTGGAATGTGGAATTAGAAAACTATCAAATATATATATATATATATATATATATATATATATATATATATATATATATATATATATTATTTTTCTCAATAATATAGAGAATTTAATATTTTCATATTAAATTCTTGACATTAATTTGTACATGTTCATTACAATTTATAATATCAAGATTAAATGCAAATTGGTATGAAAAATTTGTTACGAATTTTAATTTTTTTTGTGGAGCAAATATTGCTCATGAATTTTTTTTTTCATTAATATAATTTTTAGTGGGAAAATTTTTATTATTAGTGGGGAATTAAAGTTGCCACAAAAATAATGTTTAGCGGTTTCCTTTTATTTCACCACTAAAACCTTTTATGACACTTTTTTTTGTGAACTAGAGGTGATTTTAAGATATGTTCTAATGTCAAAATGCGATTTGAGTTTGATTTATATTATAATTATAAATTTTATTATAATTATATTTAGAAAAGTATAAAAATTTGATTTTTAGTTTTTTTTTAAAAAGTGATTTTTTAAAAAACATGAAAATTATGATTTTTTTTTATAAAAAAATGAATTTATAATTTTAAAGAATTCTTGTTTATAAAATTTTATTTAGACTTGTAATAAAAAAAAACTTAATTAAGTAGAAGTAACCACAATTAGGATATGAATTTTAAATTTATACAAATTAAAATTTAATTTAAATAAATTATAATAAATTATTTGTAAAATTTTAAATAATTTAAAAATTAAGAATAGTTGTGTCTAATCAAAAGTTCACCTTTTTATTCATACATTTACATATACATTATAGATTATAGATATAGATAAATATATTATAAATATATTTTTAATTTACATAAAATACTTTTAAGAGGTTATTATTATAGTTTTTTAACATTACAAATAATTTTTTTTGTTTGTGTTAAACTATATAGTACAATAGTAATTTGTCATTTTTATTTTCTAAACAACATCTCTACCCATTCTTTTTTTTTCAAATTCCTTATAATATATATAATTATTTTATTTTATTACATTTAAGTCAATAATTAGATTAATTATAACGTATAAATTTTCTTAAAAATATTTACTAATTAAAACATAATAATTCGTAAATCTTTTCTATAAAATGATTTATAAATTAATAAATATTTTTATTTATGTAATTAACTACATTAATATTAAAATTTTAATTTTAATTAAAATAATTAAATTATATATATATAAATAAAAAATTATAATTTATATACTATTATTGCACGTACCTCAAAAGCTTGTTAGAATATATATATATATATATATATATATATATATATATATATATATATATATATATATATATATATAATAATCAATCCTAATTTTATCTTAATTTGATAGGACAATAAATCCTTAATTAAGTGAAAAACTATTTTATCTTAACTATATGAAATTCTATCTAATAAATAATGGGTAGTATATAATTGAAATACTAACTTATCCTTAATATTCATTATCTGTTGCATATCCCATAAACAGAGAGACATGTGAATTTAATCGCCCATTAATAGACCTGATTTCCGAAATCGTGGTGGTATTGAATCAGATGACTTAGATTTACTGTTTGTGTGATTAAGAGGGCCTCTTAATTGAAAGCAAATTTTACACCATGACTCACTGGGCAGGAGTGTTGCACATGCTAAGATGATAATTTTTTTTTAATTATTATTGTTTTCGATTTCATTTTATTTCAAAACGATTTTAAGATCACCATGATAACTAATCATTTTCTAGTTAGGATTCACCGAATTTAAGTCCTATATGGGCTTACAGTAGCTGCAGATACATTATATATCACAATTATTGCCACAAAAACCAATTGCAGTATAAATTTTCTTTAGCTTAGCATCAGTAAATAACTTCTGCATTGTTTATTTAAAAAATGTAAGCCTCAAACACACTTTTCTTTTTAATTTTTCCAGTGTATATCTGTAAATCTGCATTGTTTATTCTCACTCCAATTATCATTTATAATTTTCATATATTATGATAAAGCAATAACTAATTAAAAAATCAATAATTAATTAAAAAATAAATCTTAAAAAAAAGAAAAAAATAAATTAAAAACGCTTTTTAATTTTAGGGATTTATTTTTTGCTACTAAAAATACTACAATACCATTCTCTTGGGGCGAAATACAATCTCGCCAGAAAAGCTGCAACTTTTGGCTTCTAGCTTCTGTCCCTCTAACATGGCCTCCACTTCTTCATTGTTGATTCAACCATTATCTCACCATCCTCCTTGTCTACTTTACAAGTGAGGAGTCTTCATCATCGGCACTTCTCGCCTTTCACAGTCTGGATTCCTATCCTAATTTGATAGGATAACGAGTCCTATCCTTAAGTGAAATTCTAATCCTTTTCTAGTTAGGATTCATTGAAATCAAGTCCTACAAGGACTCATAGTAGCTGCAGATATTGTATATATATATATGTGTGTTATATTAATATTACAGCTACAAAAACCAATCGCACTAAAAATTTTCTAGCGAGTATAAATTTTCTTTGACTTAATATCAGTAAATAGCTTCTGCATTGTTTGGTTAAAGAAGGTAAGCCTCAAACACTCTTTCTTTCTAATTTTTCCAGTGTATATATGTAAAATCTTAATTAGATTATATTCTCACTCCAATCTCATAGGATTATGCCTTGTTCTGTAGTTCATCTAAGTCTTTTCTTTCTTCATTTTCTAATCTTAGTGTGGTAGGTTCCTAGTTTAGTGTAACTTCAATTAGCATCTTCAAACCATAAGCAGATGTGACCCTAACTACATCTGGGAAACATTATATGATAACTGGTTGTTCTTGTATATAGTAATATGAATACATTAGCAGTCATACCAGAATTCCCATTCACACTTGCAGGTTGAGTGTTACTCTGGATCTGAGGAACATAAAAATTCGTGCTGTTAGTAAGAAACACCTGTATCACTAGGTAGAGATGATGTCACTAGGCAACTTTTATAGTAGATGTTCTTTCATTGTAGATCGAGTACTAGTTTACAGTTTGTCTTGTGTTTGACAGTGGCCTTTAAATGCTAAATGTGATAATCTTTGGGTCACACTTTTTTCTTTTTTGAATTAAGCATTTGGGTGAGGGAACTATGCATATCTGAATTGGAGGTTATTAATTCGCATTGGTTTTACAATGCAATAAAGCTATGTTTAAAAATTAAAAAACGCTTCCAATATTTCTAAGCTGATAGTTGAGATTATCAATTTGCATTAGTTTTACAGTGCTTTAGTTTGTTGCAAGATCCTTAATTAAGCAGTACTAATTTTTATTGAAAGATGTGTATTGATCCTATATTTTCTATCTAATATTTATATATAGATCACTCTAATATATTATTAAAATTATCTTTATTATAATCCAACAGATACAAAATTAATGGAGTTTTCTCAAATTCAGACAATGATTTCTCAATGTTTCTGGCAAATTGATTTCCAGGATTTCAATTTCCAGCCCAAGGCTCCTTACATTTCAAGTATAGTTTGTAACTATGCTTGGTTGAATGAACCTTAGGTATGGACAAAACGGAATGTGATGATATCTGTGCAGGCAAGAATGATCTTTGATGTCAACTTGTAAAGTCCTTGATCCATGTGTCCAATAGCAATTGGTCTATCAGTCTAGGGGCCCTATAGAACACAAGAGCAAGCAGATAAGAAAACTAAAACATGAGAATCTGCAGAAAGTTGACTGACTGACAACAAATCATGTTTGAATCCACATGTATGTATAGAACATTTTTAAGGGGGATGCAAATGTGCTATTCCTATATGATGAACTAATTGTGTTGTCCCATCTGGAAGAAAGAAAGTACTAAAGAAGGTAAAGAAATGAGTTCAGAAAATAAGGATTTGTTAGAACACGTGTGAAGTTGCACCACTGTCAACAATCCATATAGCTGGCACATTATGATCAAAACCAAGATTATGTGAAGCAGAAACTTTTCCTGCAAAGCTCGTGTGCTTAACACATCCAGCTTCATTCACAATTTTACCTTTCCTGTTGAATCAGATTGGTCTGCTGAATCAAGTTGGCAAGCTCATCAGTCCTCTCCTCAGATGGCCTAGGTGCGGCAATTGTTTTTGTGACCGAAGCATCCTCTGTAGACTAATTTGCCAGGAAATTTGCCCCTTCTCTTCTTATTCTTATTTGGATGCCCAATCAATTTGAAGCATGACTCTTTGGTATGTCCAATGGCTTTGCTAGAATCCTTCTTCTCAAATGGAGGCTTATCACCAGACCCTTTCCCTTCCTTCTTGGTATTATGAGTTTTGACCAGCATAGCCAAAGAGCTCTCAGTATCATCTGTCACCCCATGTTTCACTTATCTCTGCTTCTCAACTCGAAGTATCATAGAGTAAGCCTTATTTAAATGATCATATCCACCATTAAGTCCCATGAGAACTGTATGAGTTTGTCATCATTCTCAATAATGGCCAATTCCTTGAAAGTGCCACAACTACAGGTTGGAAAGGGCATTAAACTTGTAGATTCATCCCACAACTTTTTCAGTTTTGTGAAACAAGCCATGATCGACATATTCCCTTAGTGGAATGAACAAATTAAACTGGTTTTATTTTGGAAGTAGAATTATCATAATAACATGAGATGGGCATTTGTTGAACCAACATGGAGCAGATGAAATATGTAGGGTTGAGGAGTTGAATCATGATGATGCCCTTCAACTTTTTGTTCAAAAGCCATAAAAGAATAATCATTGCTTAGAGGAATAATATGCAGAGCTTTCTAACAAGGTTGTAAAATATGCCAATAGTCTCCCTTTAGCTCTTAATGTTTTAGGTTCCTTTCTCTATGGTAGATCTTTGAGGGAATGGAGTAGCACATTGGATGCTGAAAGAAATTCTAAATGGAAAAAATTATGAGCAACATTCATATAAGTTATGATGCACTTGATGAGTTATTGCAAAACATCTTTATGGATATTTCATGTTTCCTCAAAGGGATGGAGGAAGATTATGTGAATAAGTGTTAGAAAGTTATGGATTCTTCACAGATAGTGGAATAGGCTAGAGAGCTCGTTGATAAATCTCTTATCACTATTTCACATGGACCTGTGTGAATGCATGATTTGGTTCAACAATGGGTCAAGAAATTATTCGTCGAGAGTCTTATGATGAGCCAAGACAACATAGTAGGATATGATTTTATAAAGATATGTATCATATCCAAATGAATGACATGGTAATTAACTCATAATTAAATACCAACTATATACTATACTAAGAAAGTTGCCAATTTGATGGATCTAATTTGTGTTTGATTTATATTGTTTGTATTTTGACCTCTG